>NC_138222.1:18660166-18858114 GCF_964197995.2 Scardinius erythrophthalmus
AAGTCTAGAACTCTTGATTAGTTTGATTCCATAATAACCCAATGGAAAAAATGCTAAGCAAGTGCATATTGATTATCTGGAGGGCTGGCTACACGAATAAACAAGGTAAGCAAAGTGGCGAAATGTATCGCTTGGTCCTACCACCTTGGTGAAAACTTGCTGGGACCCGAGGGGTATAAATGCCTCTTGCAAAAGCTTAAGCAGATACCATTGGGGAACAGGCTTTGACCCCATAGGTGATATCTTTTCCCTTCATATTTAGTCACAGAACATCACTGGAACAGAACAATACATACACAGAGAGCAAACTTGAACTAATATAAACTTCTTCTTACAAATAATTTTCTCACTTTTATCATATAGTGAACAATGGTGTTGTAAATACCTAAAGAATTACATATGCCAAGTAAGCATACATGTAAGTGACTACATGTGGTGTGATAGAACTTCAAAACCCTAGGCATAGTTGTCTATAGTAACATGAAAGCAAATAAGAAGAACCTGTCAAAGTCTAGAACTCTTGATTAGTTTGATTCCATAATAACCCAATGGAAGAAATGCTAAGCAACTGCATATTGATTATCTGGAGGGCTGGCTACACGAATAAACAAGGTAAGCTAAGTGGCGAAATGGATCGCTGGGTCCTACCACCTTGGTGAAAACTTGCTGGGAACCGAGGGGTATATAAGCCTCTTGCAAAAGCTTCAGCAGATACCATTGGGGAACAGGTTTTGACCCCATAGGTGGTATCTTTTCCCTTCAGATTTAGTCAAAGAACATCACTGGAACAGAACAATACATCCACACAGAGCAAACTTAAACTAATATAAACTTCTTCTTACGATTAATTTTCACAATTTTATCATACAGTGACCAGTGGTGTGTTAAATACCTAAAGAGTTACATATGCCAAGTAAGCATACATGTAAGTGACTAAATGTGGTGTGATAGAACTTCAAGACCCTAGGCATAGTTGTCTATAGTAACATGAAAGCAAATAAGAAGAACCTGTCAAAGTCTAGAACTCTTGATTAGTTTGATTCCGTAATAACCCAATGGAAGAAATGCTAAGCAAGTGCATATTGATTATCTGGAAGGCAGGCTACACAAATAAACGAGGTATGCAAAGGGGCGAAATGGATCGCTGGGTACGACCACCTTGGTGAAAACTTGCTGGGACCCGAGGGTTATATATGCCTCTTGCAAATGCTTCAGCAGATACCATTGGGGAACAGGCTTTGACCCCATAGATGATATCTTTTCCCTTCAGATTTAGTCAAAGAACATCACTAGAACAGAACAATACATACACAGAGAGCAAACTTGAACTAATATAAACTTCTTCTTACGATTAATTTTCTCACTTTTATCATACAGTGAACAATGGTGTTGTAAATACCTAAAGAATTACATATGCCAAGTAAGCATACATGTAAGTGACTACATGTGGTGTGATAGAACTTCAAAACCCTAGGCATAGTTGTCTATAGTAACATGAAAGTAAATAAGAAGAACCTGTCAAAGTCTAGAACTCTTGATTAGTTTGATTCCATAATAACCCAATGGAAAAAATGCTAAGCAAGTGCATATTGATTATCTGGAGGGCTGGCTACACGAATAAACAAGGTAAGCAAAGTGGCGAAATGTATCGCTGGGTCCTACCACCTTGGTGAAAATTTGCTGGGACCCGAGGGGTATAAATGCCTCTTGCAAAAGTTTAAGCAGATACCATTGGGGAACAGGCTTTGACCCCATAGGTGATATCTTTTCCCTTCAGATGTAGTCACAGAACATCACTGGAACAGAACAATACATCCACACAGAGCAAACTTGAACTAATATAAACTTCTTCTTACGATTAATTTTCACAATTTTATCATACAGTGACCAGTGGTGTTGTAAATACCTAAAGAGTTACATATGCCAAGTAAGCATACATGTAAGTGACTACATGTGGTGTGATAGAACTTCAAGACCCTAGGCATAGTTGTCTATAGTAACATGAAAGCAAATAAGAAGAACCTGTCAAAGTCTAGAACTCTTGATTAGTTTGATTCCGTAATAACCCAATGGAAGAAATGCTAAGCAAGTGCATATTGATTATCTGGAAGGCAGGCTACACAAATAAATGAGGTATGCAAAGGGGCGAAATGGATCGCTGGGTCCTACCACCTTGGTGAAAACTTGCTGGGACCCGAGGGGTATATAAGCCTCTTGCAAAAGCTTCAGCAGATACCACTGGGGAACAGGCTTTGACCCCATAGGTGGTATCTTTTCCCTTCAGATTTCGTCAAAGAACATCACTGGAACAGAACAATGCATCCACACAGAGCAAACTTAACTAATATAAACTTCTTCTTACGATTAATTTTCACAATTTTATCATACAGTGACCAGTGGTGTTGTAAATACCTAAAGAGTTACAAATGCCAAGTAAGCATACATGTAAGTGACTACATGTGGTGTGATAGAACTTCAAGACCCTAGGCATAGTTGTCTATAGTAACATGAAAGCAAATAAGAAGAACCTGTCAAAGTCTAGAACTCTTGATTAGTTCGATTCCGTAATAACCCAATGGAAGAAATGCTAAGCAAGTGCATATTGATTATCTGGAAGGCAGGCTACACGAATAAACAATGTAAGCAAAGTGGCGAAATGGATCGCTGGGTCCTACCACCTTGGTGAAAACTTGCTGGGACCCGAGGGGTATAAATGCCTCTTGCAAAAGCTTAAGCAGATACCATTGGGGAACAGGCTTTGACCCCATAGGTGATATCTTTTCCCTTCAGATGTAGTCACAGAACATCACTGGAACAGAACAATACATCCACACAGAGCAAACTTGAACTAATATTAACTTCTTCTTATGATTAATTTTCACAATTTTATCATACAGTGACCAGTGGTGTTGTAAATACCTAAAGAGTTACATATGCCAAGTAGGCATACATGTAAGTGACTACATGTGGTGTGATAGAACTTCAAGACTCTAGGCATATTTGTCTATAGTAACATGAAAGCAAATAAGAAGAACCTGTCAAAGTCTAGAACTCTTGATTAGTTTGATTCCATAATAACCCAATGGAAAAAATGCTAAGCAAGTGCATATTTATTATCTGGAAGGCAGGCTACATGAATAAACAAGGTATGTAAAGGGGCGAAATGGATCGCTGGGTCCTACCACCTTGGTGAAAACTTGCTGGGACCCGAGGGGTATAAATGCCTCTTGCAAAAGCTTCAGCAGATACCATTGGGGAACAGGCTTTGACCCCATAGCTGATATCTTTTCCCTTCAGATGTGGTCACAGAACATAACTGGAACAGAACAATACATCCACACAGAGCAAACTTGAACTAATATTAACTTCTTCTTATGATTAATTTTCACAATTTTATCATACAGTGACCAGTGGTGTTGTAAATACCTAAAGAGTTACATATGCCAAGTAGGCATACATGTAAGTGACTACATGTGGTGTGATAGAACTTCAAGACTCTAGGCATATTTGTCTATAGTAACATGAAAGCAAATAAGAAGAACCTGTCAAAGTCTAGAACTCTTGATTAGTTTGATTCCATAATAACCCAATGGAAAAAATGCTAAGCAAGTGCATATTTATTATCTGGAAGGCAGGCTACATGAATAAACAAGGTATGTAAAGTGGCGAAATGGATCGCTGGGTCCTACCACCTTGGTGAAAACTTGCTGGGACCCGAGGGGTATAAATGCCTCTTGCAAAAGCTTAAGCAGATACCATTGGGGAACAGGCTTTGACCCCATAGGTGATATCTTTTCCCTTCAGATTTAGTCACAGAACATCACTGGAACAGAACAATACATACACAGAGAGCAAACTTGAACTAATATAAACTTCTTCTTACGAATAATTTTCTCACTTTTATCATATAGTGAACAATGGTGTTGTAAATACCTAAAGAATTACATATGCCAAGTAAGCATACATGTAAGTGACTACATGTGGTGTGATAGAACTTCAAAACCCTAGGCATAGTTGTCTATAGTAACATGAAAGCAAATAAGAAGAACCTGTCAAAGTCTAGAACTCTTGATTAGTTTGATTCCATAATAACCCAATGGAAGAAATGCTAAGCAACTGCATATTGATTATCTGGAGGGCTGGCTACACGAATAAACAAGGTAAGCTAAGTGGCGAAATGGATCGCTGGGTCCTACCACCTTGGTGAAAACTTGCTGGGAACCGAGGGGTATATAAGCCTCTTGCAAAAGCTTCAGCAGATACCATTGGGGAACAGGCTTTGACCCCATAGTTGGTATCTTTTCCCTTCAGATTTAGTCAAAGAACATCACTGGAACAGAACAATACATCCACACAGAGCAAACTTAAACTAATATAAACTTCTTCTTACGATTAATTTTCACAATTTTATCATACAGTGACCAGTGGTGTGTTAAATACCTAAAGAGTTACATATGCCAAGTAAGCATACATGTAAGTGACTACATGTGGTGTGATAGAACTTCAAGACCCTAGGCATAGTTGTCTATAGTAACATGAAAGCAAATAAGAAGAACCTGTCAAAGTCTAGAACTCTTGATTAGTTTGATTCCGTAATAACCCAATGGAAGAAATGCTAAGCAAGTGCATATTGATTATCTGGAAGGCAGGCTACACAAATAAACGAGGTATGCAAAGGGGCGAAATGGATCGCTGGGTACGACCACCTTGGTGAAAACTTGCTGGGACCCGAAGGTTATATATGCCTCTTGCAAATGCTTCAGCAGATACCATTGGGGAACAGGCTTTGACCCCATATGTGATATCTTTTCCCTTCAGATGTAGTCACAGAACATCACTGGAACAGAACAATACATCCACACAGAGCAAACTTGAACTAATATAAACTTCTTCTTACGATTAATTTTCACAATTTTATCATACAGTGACCAGTGGTGTTGTAAATACCTAAAGAGTTACATATGCCAAGTAGGCATACATGTAAGTGACTACATGTGGTGTGATAGAACTTCAAGACTCTAGGCATATTTGTCTATAGTAACATGAAAGCAAATAAGAAGAACCTGTCAAAGTCTAGAACTCTTGATTAGTTTGATTCCATAATAACCCAATGGAAAAAATGCTAAGCAAGTGCATATTTATTATCTGGAAGGCAGGCTACATGAATAAACAAGGTATGTAAAGGGGCGAAATGGATCGCTGGGTCCTACCACCTTGGTGAAAACTTGCTGGGACCCGAGGGGTATAAATGCCTCTTGCAAAAGCTTCAGCAGATACCATTGGGGAACAGGCTTTGACCCCATAGCTGATATCTTTTCCCTTCAGATGTGGTCACAGAACATAACTGGAACAGAACAATACATCCACACAGAGCAAACTTGAACTAATATTAACTTCTTCTTATGATTAATTTTCACAATTTTATCATACAGTGACCAGTGGTGTTGTAAATACCTAAAGAGTTACATATGCCAAGTAGGCATACATGTAAGTGACTACATGTGGTGTGATAGAACTTCAAGACTCTAGGCATATTTGTCTATAGTAACATGAAAGCAAATAAGAAGAACCTGTCAAAGTCTAGAACTCTTGATTAGTTTGATTCCATAATAACCCAATGGAAAAAATGCTAAGCAAGTGCATATTTATTATCTGGAAGGCAGGCTACATGAATAAACAAGGTATGTAAAGTGGCGAAATGGATCGCTGGGTCCTACCACCTTGGTGAAAACTTGCTGGGACCCGAGGGGTATAAATGCCTCTTGCAAAAGCTTAAGCAGATACCATTGGGGAACAGGCTTTGACCCCATAGGTGATATCTTTTCCCTTCATATTTAGTCACAGAACATCACTGGAACAGAACAATACATACACAGAGAGCAAACTTGAACTAATATAAACTTCTTCTTACGAATAATTTTCTCACTTTTATCATATAGTGAACAATGGTGTTGTAAATACCTAAAGAATTACATATGCCAAGTAAGCATACATGTAAGTGACTACATGTGGTGTGATAGAACTTCAAAACCCTAGGCATAGTTGTCTATAGTAACATGAAAGCAAATAAGAAGAACCTGTCAAAGTCTAGAACTCTTGATTAGTTTGATTCCATAATAACCCAATGGAAGAAATGCTAAGCAACTGCATATTGATTATCTGGAGGGCTGGCTACACGAATAAACAAGGTAAGCTAAGTGGCGAAATGGATCGCTGGGTCCTACCACCTTGGTGAAAACTTGCTGGGAACCGAGGGGTATATAAGCCTCTTGCAAAAGCTTCAGCAGATACCATTGGGGAACAGGTTTTGACCCCATAGGTGGTATCTTTTCCCTTCAGATTTAGTCAAAGAACATCACTGGAACAGAACAATACATCCACACAGAGCAAACTTAAACTAATATAAACTTCTTCTTACGATTAATTTTCACAATTTTATCATACAGTGACCAGTGGTGTGTTAAATACCTAAAGAGTTACATATGCCAAGTAAGCATACATGTAAGTGACTAAATGTGGTGTGATAGAACTTCAAGACCCTAGGCATAGTTGTCTATAGTAACATGAAAGCAAATAAGAAGAACCTGTCAAAGTCTAGAACTCTTGATTAGTTTGATTCCGTAATAACCCAATGGAAGAAATGCTAAGCAAGTGCATATTGATTATCTGGAAGGCAGGCTACACAAATAAACGAGGTATGCAAAGGGGCGAAATGGATCGCTGGGTACGACCACCTTGGTGAAAACTTGCTGGGACCCGAGGGTTATATATGCCTCTTGCAAATGCTTCAGCAGATACCATTGGGGAACAGGCTTTGACCCCATAGATGATATCTTTTCCCTTCAGATTTAGTCAAAGAACATCACTAGAACAGAACAATACATACACAGAGAGCAAACTTGAACTAATATAAACTTCTTCTTACGATTAATTTTCTCACTTTTATCATACAGTGAACAATGGTGTTGTAAATACCTAAAGAATTACATATGCCAAGTAAGCATACATGTAAGTGACTACATGTGGTGTGATAGAACTTCAAAACCCTAGGCATAGTTGTCTATAGTAACATGAAAGTAAATAAGAAGAACCTGTCAAAGTCTAGAACTCTTGATTAGTTTGATTCCATAATAACCCAATGGAAAAAATGCTAAGCAAGTGCATATTGATTATCTGGAGGGCTGGCTACACGAATAAACAATGTAAGCAAAGTGGCGAAATGGATCGCTGGGTCCTACCACCTTGGTGAAAACTTGCTGGGACCCGAGGGGTATAAATGCCTCTTGCAAAAGCTTAAGCAGATACCATTGGGGAACAGGCTTTGACCCCATAGGTGATATCTTTTCCCTTCAGATGTAGTCACAGAACATCACTGGAACAGAACAATACATCCACACAGAGCAAACTTGAACTAATATTAACTTCTTCTTATGATTAATTTTCACAATTTTATCATACAGTGACCAGTGGTGTTGTAAATACCTAAAGAGTTACATATGCCAAGTAGGCATACATGTAAGTGACTACATGTGGTGTGATAGAACTTCAAGACTCTAGGCATATTTGTCTATAGTAACATGAAAGCAAATAAGAAGAACCTGTCAAAGTCTAGAACTCTTGATTAGTTTGATTCCATAATAACCCAATGGAAAAAATGCTAAGCAAGTGCATATTTATTATCTGGAAGGCAGGCTACATGAATAAACAAGGTATGTAAAGGGGCGAAATGGATCGCTGGGTCCTACCACCTTGGTGAAAACTTGCTGGGACCCGAGGGGTATAAATGCCTCTTGCAAAAGCTTCAGCAGATACCATTGGGGAACAGGCTTTGACCCCATAGCTGATATCTTTTCCCTTCAGATGTGGTCACAGAACATAACTGGAACAGAACAATACATCCACACAGAGCAAACTTGAACTAATATTAACTTCTTCTTATGATTAATTTTCACAATTTTATCATACAGTGACCAGTGGTGTTGTAAATACCTAAAGAGTTACATATGCCAAGTAGGCATACATGTAAGTGACTACATGTGGTGTGATAGAACTTCAAGACTCTAGGCATATTTGTCTATAGTAACATGAAAGCAAATAAGAAGAACCTGTCAAAGTCTAGAACTCTTGATTAGTTTGATTCCATAATAACCCAATGGAAAAAATGCTAAGCAAGTGCATATTGATTATCTGGAAGGCAGGCTACATGAATAAACAAGGTATGTAAAGTGGCGAAATGGATCGCTGGGTCCTACCACCTTGGTGAAAACTTGCTGGGACCCGAGGGGTATAAATGCCTCTTGCAAAAGCTTAAGCAGATACCATTGGGGAACAGGCTTTGACCCCATAGGTGATATCTTTTCCCTTCAGATTTAGTCACAGAACATCACTGGAACAGAACAATACATACACAGAGAGCAAACTTGAACTAATATAAACTTCTTCTTACGAATAATTTTCTCACTTTTATCATATAGTGAACAATGGTGTTGTAAATACCTAAAGAATTACATATGCCAAGTAAGCATACATGTAAGTGACTACATGTGGTGTGATAGAACTTCAAAACCCTAGGCATAGTTGTCTATAGTAACATGAAAGCAAATAAGAAGAACCTGTCAAAGTCTAGAACTCTTGATTAGTTTGATTCCATAATAACCCAATGGAAGAAATGCTAAGCAACTGCATATTGATTATCTGGAGGGCTGGCTACACGAATAAACAAGGTAAGCTAAGTGGCGAAATGGATCGCTGGGTCCTACCACCTTGGTGAAAACTTGCTGGGAACCGAGGGGTATATAAGCCTCTTGCAAAAGCTTCAGCAGATACCATTGGGGAACAGGCTTTGACCCCATAGGTGGTATCTTTTCCCTTCAGATTTAGTGAAAGAACATCACTGGAACAGAACAATACATCCACACAGAGCAAACTTAAACTAATATACACTTCTTCTTACGATTAATTTTCACAATTTTATCATACAGTGACCAGTGGTGTGTTAAATACCTAAAGAGTTACATATGCCAAGTAAGCATACATGTAAGTGACTACATGTGGTGTGATAGAACTTCAAGACCCTAGGCATAGTTGTCTATAGTAACATGAAAGCAAATAAGAAGAACCTGTCAAAGTCTAGAACTCTTGATTAGTTTGATTCCGTAATAACCCAATGGAAGAAATGCTAAGCAAGTGCATATTGATTATCTGGAAGGCAGGCTACACAAATAAACGAGGTATGCAAAGGGGCGAAATGGATCGCTGGGTACGACCACCTTGGTGAAAACTTGCTGGGACCCGAAGGTTATATATGCCTCTTGCAAATGCTTCAGCAGATACCATTGGGGAACAGGCTTTGACCCCATATGTGATATCTTTTCCCTTCAGATGTAGTCACAGAACATCACTGGAACAGAACAATACATCCACACAGAGCAAACTTGAACTAATATAAACTTCTTCTTACGATTAATTTTCACAATTTTATCATACAGTGACCAGTGGTGTTGTAAATACCTAAAGAGTTACATATGCCAAGTAGGCATACATGTAAGTGACTACATGTGGTGTGATAGAACTTCAAGACTCTAGGCATATTTGCCTATAGTAACATGAAAGCAAATAAGAAGAACCTGTCAAAGTCTAGAACTCTTGATTAGTTTGATTCCATAATAACCCAATGGAAAAAATGCTAAGCAAGTGCATATTTATTATCTGGAAGGCAGGCTACATGAATAAACAAGGTATGTAAAGGGGCGAAATGGATCGCTGGGTCCTACCACCTTGGTGAAAACTTGCTGGGACCCGAGGGGTATAAATGCCTCTTGCAAAAGCTTCAGCAGATACCATTGGGGAACAGGCTTTGACCCCATAGCTGATATCTTTTCCCTTCAGATGTGGTCACAGAACATAACTGGAACAGAACAATACATCCACACAGAGCAAACTTGAACTAATATTAACTTCTTCTTATGATTAATTTTCACAATTTTATCATACAGTGACCAGTGGTGTTGTAAATACCTAAAGAGTTACATATGCCAAGTAGGCATACATGTAAGTGACTACATGTGGTGTGATAGAACTTCAAGACTCTAGGCATATTTGTCTATAGTAACATGAAAGCAAATAAGAAGAACCTGTCAAAGTCTAGAACTCTTGATTAGTTTGATTCCATAATAACCCAATGGAAAAAATGCTAAGCAAGTGCATATTTATTATCTGGAAGGCAGGCTACATGAATAAACAAGGTATGTAAAGTGGCGAAATGGATCGCTGGGTCCTACCACCTCTGTGAAAACTTGCTTGGACCCGAGGGGTATAAATGCCTCTTGCAAAAGCTTAAGCAGATACCATTGGGGAACAGGCTTTGACCCCATAGGTGATATCTTTTCCCTTCATATTTAGTCACAGAACATCACTGGAACAGAACAATACATACACAGAGAGCAAACTTGAACTAATATAAACTTCTTCTTACGAATAATTTTCTCACTTTTATCATATAGTGAACAATGGTGTTGTAAATACCTAAAGAATTACATATGCCAAGTAAGCATACATGTAAGTGACTACATGTGGTGTGATAGAACTTCAAAACCCTAGGCATAGTTGTCTATAGTAACATGAAAGCAAATAAGAAGAACCTGTCAAAGTCTAGAACTCTTGATTAGTTTGATTCCATAATAACCCAATGGAAGAAATGCTAAGCAACTGCATATTGATTATCTGGAGGGCTGGCTACACGAATAAACAAGGTAAGCTAAGTGGCGAAATGGATCGCTGGGTCCTACCACCTTGGTGAAAACTTGCTGGGAACCGAGGGGTATATAAGCCTCTTGCAAAAGCTTCAGCAGATACCATTGGGGAACAGGTTTTGACCCCATAGGTGGTATCTTTTCCCTTCAGATTTAGTCAAAGAACATCACTGGAACAGAACAATACATCCACACAGAGCAAACTTAAACTAATATAAACTTCTTCTTACGATTAATTTTCACAATTTTATCATACAGTGACCAGTGGTGTGTTAAATACCTAAAGAGTTACATATGCCAAGTAAGCATACATGTAAGTGACTAAATGTGGTGTGATAGAACTTCAAGACCCTAGGCATAGTTGTCTATAGTAACATGAAAGCAAATAAGAAGAACCTGTCAAAGTCTAGAACTCTTGATTAGTTTGATTCCGTAATAACCCAATGGAAGAAATGCTAAGCAAGTGCATATTGATTATCTGGAAGGCAGGCTACACAAATAAACGAGGTATGCAAAGGGGCGAAATGGATCGCTGGGTACGACCACCTTGGTGAAAACTTGCTGGGACCCGAGGGTTATATATGCCTCTTGCAAATGCTTCAGCAGATACCATTGGGGAACAGGCTTTGACCCCATAGATGATATCTTTTCCCTTCAGATTTAGTCAAAGAACATCACTAGAACAGAACAATACATACACAGAGAGCAAACTTGAACTAATATAAACTTCTTCTTACGATTAATTTTCTCACTTTTATCATACAGTGAACAATGGTGTTGTAAATACCTAAAGAATTACATATGCCAAGTAAGCATACATGTAAGTGACTACATGTGGTGTGATAGAACTTCAAAACCCTAGGCATAGTTGTCTATAGTAACATGAAAGTAAATAAGAAGAACCTGTCAAAGTCTAGAACTCTTGATTAGTTTGATTCCATAATAACCCAATGGAAAAAATGCTAAGCAAGTGCATATTGATTATCTGGAGGGCTGGCTACACGAATAAACAAGGTAAGCAAAGTGGCGAAATGTATCGCTGGGTCCTACCACCTTGGTGAAAATTTGCCTGGACCCGAGGGGTATAAATGCCTCTTGCAAAAGTTTAAGCAGATACCATTGGGGAACAGGCTTTGACCCCATAGGTGATATCTTTTCCCTTCAGATGTAGTCACAGAACATCACTGGAACAGAACAATACATCCACACAGAGCAAACTTGAACTAATATAAACTTCTTCTTACGATTAATTTTCACAATTTTATCATACAGTGACCAGTGGTGTTGTAAATACCTAAAGAGTTACATATGCCAAGTAAGCATACATGTAAGTGACTACATGTGGTGTGATAGAACTTCAAGACTCTAGGCATATTTGTCTATAGTAACATGAAAGCAAATAAGAAGAACCTGTCAAAGTCTAGAACTCTTGATTAGTTTGATTCCATAATAACCCAATGGAAAAAATGCTAAGCAAGTGCATATTGATTATCTGGAAAGCAGGTTACACGAATAAACGAGGTATGCAAAGGGGCGAAATGGATCGCTGGGTCCTACCACCTTGGTGAAAACTTGCGGGAACCCGAGGGTTATATATGCCTCTTGCAAATGCTTCAACAGATACCTTTGGGGAACAGGCTTTGACCCCATAGATGATATATTTTCCCTTCAGATTTAGTCAAAGAACATCACTGGAACAGAACAATACATACACAGAGAGCAAACTTGAACTAATATAAACTTCTTCTTACGATTAATTTTCTCACTTTTATCATATAGTGAACAATGGTGTTGTAAATACCTAAATAATTACATATGCCAAGTAAGCATACATGTAAGTGAGTACATGTGGTGTGATAGAACTTCAAAACCCTAGGCATAGTTGTCTATAGTAACATGAAAGCAAATAAGAAGAACCTGTCAAAGTCTAGAACTCTTGATTAGTTTGATTCCGTAATAACCCAATGGAAGAAATGCTAAGCAAGTGCATATTGATTATCTGGAAGGCAGGCTACACAAATAAACGAGGTATGCAAAGGGGCGAAATGGATCGCTGGGTCCTACCACCTTGGTGAAAACTTGCTGGGACCCGAGGGGTATATAAGCCTCTTGCAAAAGCTTCAGCAGATACCACTGGGGAACAGGCTTTGACCCCATAGGTGGTATCTTTTCCCTTCAGATTTCGTCAAAGAACATCACTGGAACAGAACAATGCATCCACACAGAGCAAACTTAACTAATATAAACTTCTTCTTACGATTAATTTTCACAATTTTATCATACAGTGACCAGTGGTGTTGTAAATACCTAGAGTTACAAATGCCAAGTAAGCATACATGTAAGTGACTACATGTGGTGTGATAGAACTTCAAGACCCTAGGCATAGTTGTCTATAGTAACATGAAAGCAAATAAGAAGAACCTGTCAAAGTCTAGAACTCTTGATTAGTTCGATTCCGTAATAACCCAATGGAAGAAATGCTAAGCAAGTGCATATTGATTATCTGGAAGGCAGGCTACACGAATAAACAATGTAAGCAAAGTGGCGAAATGGATCGCTGGGTCCTACCACCTTGGTGAAAACTTGCTGGGACCCGAGGGGTATAAATGCCTCTTGCAAAAGCTTAAGCAGATACCATTGGGGAACAGGCTTTGACCCCATAGGTGATATCTTTTCCCTTCAGATGTAGTCACAGAACATCACTGGAACAGAACAATACATCCACACAGAGCAAACTTGAACTAATATAAACTTCTTCTTACGATTAATTTTCACAATTTTATCATACAGTGACCAGTGGTGTTGTAAATACCTAAAGAGTTACATATGCCAAGTAAGCATACATGTAAGTGACTACATGTGGTGTGATAGAACTTCAAGACCCTAGGCATAGTTGTCTATAGTAACATAAAAGCAAATAAGAAGAACCTGTCAAAGTCTAGAACTCTTGATTAGTTTGATTCCATAATAACCCAATGGAAAAAATGCTAAGCAAGTGCATATTGATTATCTGGAAGGCAGGCTACACAAATAAACAAGGTATGTAAAGGGACGAAATGGATCGCTGGGTCCTACCACCTTGTTGGTGAAAACTTGCTGGGACCCGAGGGGTATAAATGTCTCTTGCAAAAACTTCAGCAGATACCATTGGGGAACAGGCTTTAACCCCATAGGTGATATCATTTCCCTTCATATTTAGTCACAGAACATCACTGAAACAGAACAATACATCCACACAAAGAAAACTTGAACTAATATAAACTTCTTCTTACGATTAATTTTCACACTTTTATCATATAGTGAACAATGGTGTTGTAAATACCTAAAGAATTACATATGCCAAGTAAGCATACATGTAAGTGACTACATGTGGTGTGATAGAACTTCAAGACCCTAGGCATAGTTGTCTATAGTAACATGAAAGCAAATAAGAAGAACCTGTCAAAGTCTAGAACTCTTGATTAGTTCGATTCCGTAATAACCCAATGGAAGAAATGCTAAGCAAGTGCATATTGATTATCTGGAAGGCAGGCTACACGAATAAACAAGGTATGTAAAGGGGCGAAATGGATCGCTGGGTCCTACCACCTTGGTGAAAACTTGCTGGGACCCGAGGGGTATAAATGCCTCTTGCAAAAGCTTTAGCAGATACTACTGGGGAACAGGCTTTGACCCCATAGGTGATATCTTTTCCCTTCAGATTTAGTCACAGAACATCACTGGAACAGAAAAATACATCCACACAGAACAAACTTGAACTAATATAAACTTCTTCTTACGATTAATTTTCACACTTGTATAATGTAGTGACCAGTGGTGTTGTAAATACCTAAAGAGTTACATATGCCAAGTAAGCAGACATGTAAGTGACTACATGTGGTGTGATAGAACTTCAAGACCCTAGGCATAGTTGTCTATAGTAACATGAAAGCAAATAAGAAGAACCTGTCAAAGTCTAGAACTCTTGATTAGTTTGATTCCGTAATAACCCAATGGAAGAAATGCTAAGCAAGTGCATATTGATTATCTGGAAGGCAGGCTACACAAATAAACGAGGTATGCAAAGGGGCGAAATGGATCGCTGGGTCCTACCACCTTGGTGAAAACTTGCTGGGACCCGAGGGGTATATAAGCCTCTTGCAAAAGCTTCAGCAGATACCACTGGGGAACAGGCTTTGACCCCATAGGTGGTATCTTTTCCCTTCAGATTTCGTCAAAGAACATCACTGGAACAGAACAATGCATCCACACAGAGCAAACTTAACTAATATAAACTTCTTCTTACGATTAATTTTCACAATTTTATCATACAGTGACCAGTGGTGTTGTAAATACCTAAAGAGTTACAAATGCCAAGTAAGCATACATGTAAGTGACTACATGTGGTGTGATAGAACTTCAAGACCCTAGGCATAGTTGTCTATAGTAACATGAAAGCAAATAAGAAGAACCTGTCAAAGTCTAGAACTCTTGATTAGTTCGATTCCGTAATAACCCAATGGAAGAAATGCTAAGCAAGTGCATATTGATTATCTGGAAGGCAGGCTACACGAATAAACAATGTAAGCAAAGTGGCGAAATGGATCGCTGGGTCCTACCACCTTGGTGAAAACTTGCTGGGACCCGAGGGGTATAAATGCCTCTTGCAAAAGCTTAAGCAGATACCATTGGGGAACAGGCTTTGACCCCATAGGTGATATCTTTTCCCTTCAGATGTAGTCACAGAACATCACTGGAAAAGAACAATACATCCACACAGAGCAAACTTGAACTAATATAAACTTCTTCTTACGATTAATTTTCACAATTTTATCATACAGTGACCAGTGGTGTTGTAAATACCTAAAGAGTTACATATGCCAAGTAAGCATACATGTAAGTGACTACATGTGGTGTGATAGAACTTCAAGACCCTAGGCATAGTTGTCTATAGTAACATAAAAGCAAATAAGAAGAACCTGTCAAAGTCTAGAACTCTTGATTAGTTTGATTCCATAATAACCCAATGGAAAAAATGCTAAGCAAGTGCATATTGATTATCTGGAAGGCAGGCTACACAAATAAACAAGGTATGTAAAGGGACGAAATGGATCGCTGGGTCCTACCACCTTGTTGGTGAAAACTTGCTGGGACCCGAGGGGTATAAATGTCTCTTGCAAAAACTTCAGCAGATACCATTGGGGAACAGGCTTTAACCCCATAGGTGATATCATTTCCCTTCATATTTAGTCACAGAACATCACTGAAACAGAACAATACATCCACACAAAGAAAACTTGAACTAATATAAACTTCTTCTTACGATTAATTTTCACACTTTTATCATATAGTGAACAATGGTGTTGTAAATACCTAAAGAATTACATATGCCAAGTAAGCATACATGTAAGTGACTACATGTGGTGTGATAGAACTTCAAGACCCTAGGCATAGTTGTCTATAGTAACATGAAAGCAAATAAGAAGAACCTGTCAAAGTCTAGAACTCTTGATTAGTTCGATTCCATAATAACCCAATGGAAGAAATGCTAAGCAAGTGCATATTGATTATCTGGAAGGCAGGCTACACGAATAAACAAGGTATGTAAAGGGGCGAAATGGATCGCTGGGTCCTACCACCTTGGTGAAAACTTGCTGGGACCCGAGGGGTATAAATGCCTCTTGCAAAAGCTTTAGCAGATACTACTGGGGAACAGGCTTTGACCCCATAGGTGATATCTTTTCCCTTCAGATTTAGTCACAGAACATCACTGGAACAGAAAAATACATCCACACAGAACAAACTTGAACTAATATAAACTTCTTCTTACGATTAATTTTCACACTTTTATAATGTAGTGACCAGTGGTGTTGTAAATACCTAAAGAGTTACATATGCCAAGTAAGCATACATGTAAGTGACTACATGTGGTGTGATAGAACTTCAAGACCCTAGGCATAGTTGTCTATAGTAACATGAAAGCAAATAAGAAGAACCTGTCAAAGTCTAGAACTCTTGATTAGTTTGATTCCATAATAACCCAATGGAAAAAATGCTAAGCAAGTGCATATTGATTATCTGGAGGGCTGGCTACACGAATAAACAAGGTAAGCAAAGTGGCGAAATGTATCGCTTGGTCCTACCACCTTGGTGAAAACTTGCTGGGACCCGAGGGGTATAAATGCCTCTTGCAAAAGCTTAAGCAGATACCATTGGGGAACAGGCTTTGACCCCATAGGTGATATCTTTTCCCTTCATATTTAGTCACAGAACATCACTGGAACAGAACAATACATACACAGAGAGCAAACTTGAACTAATATAAACTTCTTCTTACGAATAATTTTCTCACTTTTATCATATAGTGAACAATGGTGTTGTAAATACCTAAAGAATTACATATGCCAAGTAAGCATACATGTAAGTGACTACATGTGGTGTGATAGAACTTCAAAACCCTAGGCATAGTTGTCTATAGTAACATGAAAGCAAATAAGAAGAACCTGTCAAAGTCTAGAACTCTTGATTAGTTTGATTCCATAATAACCCAATGGAAGAAATGCTAAGCAACTGCATATTGATTATCTGGAGGGCTGGCTACACGAATAAACAAGGTAAGCTAAGTGGCGAAATGGATCGCTGGGTCCTACCACCTTGGTGAAAACTTGCTGGGAACCGAGGGGTATATAAGCCTCTTGCAAAAGCTTCAGCAGATACCATTGGGGAACAGGTTTTGACCCCATAGGTGGTATCTTTTCCCTTCAGATTTAGTCAAAGAACATCACTGGAACAGAACAATACATCCACACAGAGCAAACTTAAACTAATATAAACTTCTTCTTACGATTAATTTTCACAATTTTATCATACAGTGACCAGTGGTGTGTTAAATACCTAAAGAGTTACATATGCCAAGTAAGCATACATGTAAGTGACTAAATGTGGTGTGATAGAACTTCAAGACCCTAGGCATAGTTGTCTATAGTAACATGAAAGCAAATAAGAAGAACCTGTCAAAGTCTAGAACTCTTGATTAGTTTGATTCCGTAATAACCCAATGGAAGAAATGCTAAGCAAGTGCATATTGATTATCTGGAAGGCAGGCTACACAAATAAACGAGGTATGCAAAGGGGCGAAATGGATCGCTGGGTACGACCACCTTGGTGAAAACTTGCTGGGACCCGAGGGTTATATATGCCTCTTGCAAATGCTTCAGCAGATACCATTGGGGAACAGGCTTTGACCCCATAGATGATATCTTTTCCCTTCAGATTTAGTCAAAGAACATCACTAGAACAGAACAATACATACACAGAGAGCAAACTTGAACTAATATAAACTTCTTCTTACGATTAATTTTCTCACTTTTATCATACAGTGAACAATGGTGTTGTAAATACCTAAAGAATTACATATGCCAAGTAAGCATACATGTAAGTGACTACATGTGGTGTGATAGAACTTCAAAACCCTAGGCATAGTTGTCTATAGTAACATGAAAGTAAATAAGAAGAACCTGTCAAAGTCTAGAACTCTTGATTAGTTTGATTCCATAATAACCCAATGGAAAAAATGCTAAGCAAGTGCATATTGATTATCTGGAGGGCTGGCTACACGAATAAACAAGGTAAGCAAAGTGGCGAAATGTATCGCTGGGTCCTACCACCTTGGTGAAAATTTGCTGGGACCCGAGGGGTATAAATGCCTCTTGCAAAAGTTTAAGCAGATACCATTGGGGAACAGGCTTTGACCCCATAGGTGATATCTTTTCCCTTCAGATGTAGTCACAGAACATCACTGGAACAGAACAATACATCCACACAGAGCAAACTTGAACTAATATAAACTTCTTCTTACGATTAATTTTCACAATTTTATCATACAGTGACCAGTGGTGTTGTAAATACCTAAAGAGTTACATATGCCAAGTAAGCATACATGTAAGTGACTACATGTGGTGTGATAGAACTTCAAGACCCTAGGCATAGTTGTCTATAGTAACATGAAAGCAAATAAGAAGAACCTGTCAAAGTCTAGAACTCTTGATTAGTTTGATTCCGTAATAACCCAATGGAAGAAATGCTAAGCAAGTGCATATTGATTATCTGGAAGGCAGGCTACACAAATAAATGAGGTATGCAAAGGGGCGAAATGGATCGCTGGGTCCTACCACCTTGGTGAAAACTTGCTGGGACCCGAGGGGTATATAAGCCTCTTGCAAAAGCTTCAGCAGATACCACTGGGGAACAGGCTTTGACCCCATAGGTGGTATCTTTTCCCTTCAGATTTCGTCAAAGAACATCACTGGAACAGAACAATGCATCCACACAGAGCAAACTTAACTAATATAAACTTCTTCTTACGATTAATTTTCACAATTTTATCATACAGTGACCAGTGGTGTTGTAAATACCTAAAGAGTTACAAATGCCAAGTAAGCATACATGTAAGTGACTACATGTGGTGTGATAGAACTTCAAGACCCTAGGCATAGTTGTCTATAGTAACATGAAAGCAAATAAGAAGAACCTGTCAAAGTCTAGAACTCTTGATTAGTTCGATTCCGTAATAACCCAATGGAAGAAATGCTAAGCAAGTGCATATTGATTATCTGGAAGGCAGGCTACACGAATAAACAATGTAAGCAAAGTGGCGAAATGGATCGCTGGGTCCTACCACCTTGGTGAAAACTTGCTGGGACCCGAGGGGTATAAATGCCTCTTGCAAAAGCTTAAGCAGATACCATTGGGGAACAGGCTTTGACCCCATAGGTGATATCTTTTCCCTTCAGATGTAGTCACAGAACATCACTGGAACAGAACAATACATCCACACAGAGCAAACTTGAACTAATATTAACTTCTTCTTATGATTAATTTTCACAATTTTATCATACAGTGACCAGTGGTGTTGTAAATACCTAAAGAGTTACATATGCCAAGTAGGCATACATGTAAGTGACTACATGTGGTGTGATAGAACTTCAAGACTCTAGGCATATTTGTCTATAGTAACATGAAAGCAAATAAGAAGAACCTGTCAAAGTCTAGAACTCTTGATTAGTTTGATTCCATAATAACCCAATGGAAAAAATGCTAAGCAAGTGCATATTTATTATCTGGAAGGCAGGCTACATGAATAAACAAGGTATGTAAAGGGGCGAAATGGATCGCTGGGTCCTACCACCTTGGTGAAAACTTGCTGGGACCCGAGGGGTATAAATGCCTCTTGCAAAAGCTTCAGCAGATACCATTGGGGAACAGGCTTTGACCCCATAGCTGATATCTTTTCCCTTCAGATGTGGTCACAGAACATAACTGGAACAGAACAATACATCCACACAGAGCAAACTTGAACTAATATTAACTTCTTCTTATGATTAATTTTCACAATTTTATCATACAGTGACCAGTGGTGTTGTAAATACCTAAAGAGTTACATATGCCAAGTAGGCATACATGTAAGTGACTACATGTGGTGTGATAGAACTTCAAGACTCTAGGCATATTTGTCTATAGTAACATGAAAGCAAATAAGAAGAACCTGTCAAAGTCTAGAACTCTTGATTAGTTTGATTCCATAATAACCCAATGGAAAAAATGCTAAGCAAGTGCATATTTATTATCTGGAAGGCAGGCTACATGAATAAACAAGGTATGTAAAGTGGCGAAATGGATCGCTGGGTCCTACCACCTTGGTGAAAACTTGCTGGGACCCGAGGGGTATAAATGCCTCTTGCAAAAGCTTAAGCAGATACCATTGGGGAACAGGCTTTGACCCCATAGGTGATATCTTTTCCCTTCAGATTTAGTCACAGAACATCACTGGAACAGAACAATACATACACAGAGAGCAAACTTGAACTAATATAAACTTCTTCTTACGAATAATTTTCTCACTTTTATCATATAGTGAACAATGGTGTTGTAAATACCTAAAGAATTACATATGCCAAGTAAGCATACATGTAAGTGACTACATGTGGTGTGATAGAACTTCAAAACCCTAGGCATAGTTGTCTATAGTAACATGAAAGCAAATAAGAAGAACCTGTCAAAGTCTAGAACTCTTGATTAGTTTGATTCCATAATAACCCAATGGAAGAAATGCTAAGCAACTGCATATTGATTATCTGGAGGGCTGGCTACACGAATAAACAAGGTAAGCTAAGTGGCGAAATGGATCGCTGGGTCCTACCACCTTGGTGAAAACTTGCTGGGAACCGAGGGGTATATAAGCCTCTTGCAAAAGCTTCAGCAGATACCATTGGGGAACAGGCTTTGACCCCATAGTTGGTATCTTTTCCCTTCAGATTTAGTCAAAGAACATCACTGGAACAGAACAATACATCCACACAGAGCAAACTTAAACTAATATAAACTTCTTCTTACGATTAATTTTCACAATTTTATCATACAGTGACCAGTGGTGTGTTAAATACCTAAAGAGTTACATATGCCAAGTAAGCATACATGTAAGTGACTACATGTGGTGTGATAGAACTTCAAGACCCTAGGCATAGTTGTCTATAGTAACATGAAAGCAAATAAGAAGAACCTGTCAAAGTCTAGAACTCTTGATTAGTTTGATTCCGTAATAACCCAATGGAAGAAATGCTAAGCAAGTGCATATTGATTATCTGGAAGGCAGGCTACACAAATAAACGAGGTATGCAAAGGGGCGAAATGGATCGCTGGGTACGACCACCTTGGTGAAAACTTGCTGGGACCCGAAGGTTATATATGCCTCTTGCAAATGCTTCAGCAGATACCATTGGGGAACAGGCTTTGACCCCATATGTGATATCTTTTCCCTTCAGATGTAGTCACAGAACATCACTGGAACAGAACAATACATCCACACAGAGCAAACTTGAACTAATATAAACTTCTTCTTACGATTAATTTTCACAATTTTATCATACAGTGACCAGTGGTGTTGTAAATACCTAAAGAGTTACATATGCCAAGTAGGCATACATGTAAGTGACTACATGTGGTGTGATAGAACTTCAAGACTCTAGGCATATTTGTCTATAGTAACATGAAAGCAAATAAGAAGAACCTGTCAAAGTCTAGAACTCTTGATTAGTTTGATTCCATAATAACCCAATGGAAAAAATGCTAAGCAAGTGCATATTTATTATCTGGAAGGCAGGCTACATGAATAAACAAGGTATGTAAAGGGGCGAAATGGATCGCTGGGTCCTACCACCTTGGTGAAAACTTGCTGGGACCCGAGGGGTATAAATGCCTCTTGCAAAAGCTTCAGCAGATACCATTGGGGAACAGGCTTTGACCCCATAGCTGATATCTTTTCCCTTCAGATGTGGTCACAGAACATAACTGGAACAGAACAATACATCCACACAGAGCAAACTTGAACTAATATTAACTTCTTCTTATGATTAATTTTCACAATTTTATCATACAGTGACCAGTGGTGTTGTAAATACCTAAAGAGTTACATATGCCAAGTAGGCATACATGTAAGTGACTACATGTGGTGTGATAGAACTTCAAGACTCTAGGCATATTTGTCTATAGTAACATGAAAGCAAATAAGAAGAACCTGTCAAAGTCTAGAACTCTTGATTAGTTTGATTCCATAATAACCCAATGGAAAAAATGCTAAGCAAGTGCATATTTATTATCTGGAAGGCAGGCTACATGAATAAACAAGGTATGTAAAGTGGCGAAATGGATCGCTGGGTCCTACCACCTTGGTGAAAACTTGCTGGGACCCGAGGGGTATAAATGCCTCTTGCAAAAGCTTAAGCAGATACCATTGGGGAACAGGCTTTGACCCCATAGGTGATATCTTTTCCCTTCATATTTAGTCACAGAACATCACTGGAACAGAACAATACATACACAGAGAGCAAACTTGAACTAATATAAACTTCTTCTTACGAATAATTTTCTCACTTTTATCATATAGTGAACAATGGTGTTGTAAATACCTAAAGAATTACATATGCCAAGTAAGCATACATGTAAGTGACTACATGTGGTGTGATAGAACTTCAAAACCCTAGGCATAGTTGTCTATAGTAACATGAAAGCAAATAAGAAGAACCTGTCAAAGTCTAGAACTCTTGATTAGTTTGATTCCATAATAACCCAATGGAAGAAATGCTAAGCAACTGCATATTGATTATCTGGAGGGCTGGCTACACGAATAAACAAGGTAAGCTAAGTGGCGAAATGGATCGCTGGGTCCTACCACCTTGGTGAAAACTTGCTGGGAACCGAGGGGTATATAAGCCTCTTGCAAAAGCTTCAGCAGATACCATTGGGGAACAGGTTTTGACCCCATAGGTGGTATCTTTTCCCTTCAGATTTAGTCAAAGAACATCACTGGAACAGAACAATACATCCACACAGAGCAAACTTAAACTAATATAAACTTCTTCTTACGATTAATTTTCACAATTTTATCATACAGTGACCAGTGGTGTGTTAAATACCTAAAGAGTTACATATGCCAAGTAAGCATACATGTAAGTGACTAAATGTGGTGTGATAGAACTTCAAGACCCTAGGCATAGTTGTCTATAGTAACATGAAAGCAAATAAGAAGAACCTGTCAAAGTCTAGAACTCTTGATTAGTTTGATTCCGTAATAACCCAATGGAAGAAATGCTAAGCAAGTGCATATTGATTATCTGGAAGGCAGGCTACACAAATAAACGAGGTATGCAAAGGGGCGAAATGGATCGCTGGGTACGACCACCTTGGTGAAAACTTGCTGGGACCCGAGGGTTATATATGCCTCTTGCAAATGCTTCAGCAGATACCATTGGGGAACAGGCTTTGACCCCATAGATGATATCTTTTCCCTTCAGATTTAGTCAAAGAACATCACTAGAACAGAACAATACATACACAGAGAGCAAACTTGAACTAATATAAACTTCTTCTTACGATTAATTTTCTCACTTTTATCATACAGTGAACAATGGTGTTGTAAATACCTAAAGAATTACATATGCCAAGTAAGCATACATGTAAGTGACTACATGTGGTGTGATAGAACTTCAAAACCCTAGGCATAGTTGTCTATAGTAACATGAAAGTAAATAAGAAGAACCTGTCAAAGTCTAGAACTCTTGATTAGTTTGATTCCATAATAACCCAATGGAAAAAATGCTAAGCAAGTGCATATTGATTATCTGGAGGGCTGGCTACACGAATAAACAATGTAAGCAAAGTGGCGAAATGGATCGCTGGGTCCTACCACCTTGGTGAAAACTTGCTGGGACCCGAGGGGTATAAATGCCTCTTGCAAAAGCTTAAGCAGATACCATTGGGGAACAGGCTTTGACCCCATAGGTGATATCTTTTCCCTTCAGATGTAGTCACAGAACATCACTGGAACAGAACAATACATCCACACAGAGCAAACTTGAACTAATATTAACTTCTTCTTATGATTAATTTTCACAATTTTATCATACAGTGACCAGTGGTGTTGTAAATACCTAAAGAGTTACATATGCCAAGTAGGCATACATGTAAGTGACTACATGTGGTGTGATAGAACTTCAAGACTCTAGGCATATTTGTCTATAGTAACATGAAAGCAAATAAGAAGAACCTGTCAAAGTCTAGAACTCTTGATTAGTTTGATTCCATAATAACCCAATGGAAAAAATGCTAAGCAAGTGCATATTTATTATCTGGAAGGCAGGCTACATGAATAAACAAGGTATGTAAAGGGGCGAAATGGATCGCTGGGTCCTACCACCTTGGTGAAAACTTGCTGGGACCCGAGGGGTATAAATGCCTCTTGCAAAAGCTTCAGCAGATACCATTGGGGAACAGGCTTTGACCCCATAGCTGATATCTTTTCCCTTCAGATGTGGTCACAGAACATAACTGGAACAGAACAATACATCCACACAGAGCAAACTTGAACTAATATTAACTTCTTCTTATGATTAATTTTCACAATTTTATCATACAGTGACCAGTGGTGTTGTAAATACCTAAAGAGTTACATATGCCAAGTAGGCATACATGTAAGTGACTACATGTGGTGTGATAGAACTTCAAGACTCTAGGCATATTTGTCTATAGTAACATGAAAGCAAATAAGAAGAACCTGTCAAAGTCTAGAACTCTTGATTAGTTTGATTCCATAATAACCCAATGGAAAAAATGCTAAGCAAGTGCATATTGATTATCTGGAAGGCAGGCTACATGAATAAACAAGGTATGTAAAGTGGCGAAATGGATCGCTGGGTCCTACCACCTTGGTGAAAACTTGCTGGGACCCGAGGGGTATAAATGCCTCTTGCAAAAGCTTAAGCAGATACCATTGGGGAACAGGCTTTGACCCCATAGGTGATATCTTTTCCCTTCAGATTTAGTCACAGAACATCACTGGAACAGAACAATACATACACAGAGAGCAAACTTGAACTAATATAAACTTCTTCTTACGAATAATTTTCTCACTTTTATCATATAGTGAACAATGGTGTTGTAAATACCTAAAGAATTACATATGCCAAGTAAGCATACATGTAAGTGACTACATGTGGTGTGATAGAACTTCAAAACCCTAGGCATAGTTGTCTATAGTAACATGAAAGCAAATAAGAAGAACCTGTCAAAGTCTAGAACTCTTGATTAGTTTGATTCCATAATAACCCAATGGAAGAAATGCTAAGCAACTGCATATTGATTATCTGGAGGGCTGGCTACACGAATAAACAAGGTAAGCTAAGTGGCGAAATGGATCGCTGGGTCCTACCACCTTGGTGAAAACTTGCTGGGAACCGAGGGGTATATAAGCCTCTTGCAAAAGCTTCAGCAGATACCATTGGGGAACAGGCTTTGACCCCATAGGTGGTATCTTTTCCCTTCAGATTTAGTGAAAGAACATCACTGGAACAGAACAATACATCCACACAGAGCAAACTTAAACTAATATACACTTCTTCTTACGATTAATTTTCACAATTTTATCATACAGTGACCAGTGGTGTGTTAAATACCTAAAGAGTTACATATGCCAAGTAAGCATACATGTAAGTGACTACATGTGGTGTGATAGAACTTCAAGACCCTAGGCATAGTTGTCTATAGTAACATGAAAGCAAATAAGAAGAACCTGTCAAAGTCTAGAACTCTTGATTAGTTTGATTCCGTAATAACCCAATGGAAGAAATGCTAAGCAAGTGCATATTGATTATCTGGAAGGCAGGCTACACAAATAAACGAGGTATGCAAAGGGGCGAAATGGATCGCTGGGTACGACCACCTTGGTGAAAACTTGCTGGGACCCGAAGGTTATATATGCCTCTTGCAAATGCTTCAGCAGATACCATTGGGGAACAGGCTTTGACCCCATATGTGATATCTTTTCCCTTCAGATGTAGTCACAGAACATCACTGGAACAGAACAATACATCCACACAGAGCAAACTTGAACTAATATAAACTTCTTCTTACGATTAATTTTCACAATTTTATCATACAGTGACCAGTGGTGTTGTAAATACCTAAAGAGTTACATATGCCAAGTAGGCATACATGTAAGTGACTACATGTGGTGTGATAGAACTTCAAGACTCTAGGCATATTTGCCTATAGTAACATGAAAGCAAATAAGAAGAACCTGTCAAAGTCTAGAACTCTTGATTAGTTTGATTCCATAATAACCCAATGGAAAAAATGCTAAGCAAGTGCATATTTATTATCTGGAAGGCAGGCTACATGAATAAACAAGGTATGTAAAGGGGCGAAATGGATCGCTGGGTCCTACCACCTTGGTGAAAACTTGCTGGGACCCGAGGGGTATAAATGCCTCTTGCAAAAGCTTCAGCAGATACCATTGGGGAACAGGCTTTGACCCCATAGCTGATATCTTTTCCCTTCAGATGTGGTCACAGAACATAACTGGAACAGAACAATACATCCACACAGAGCAAACTTGAACTAATATTAACTTCTTCTTATGATTAATTTTCACAATTTTATCATACAGTGACCAGTGGTGTTGTAAATACCTAAAGAGTTACATATGCCAAGTAGGCATACATGTAAGTGACTACATGTGGTGTGATAGAACTTCAAGACTCTAGGCATATTTGTCTATAGTAACATGAAAGCAAATAAGAAGAACCTGTCAAAGTCTAGAACTCTTGATTAGTTTGATTCCATAATAACCCAATGGAAAAAATGCTAAGCAAGTGCATATTTATTATCTGGAAGGCAGGCTACATGAATAAACAAGGTATGTAAAGTGGCGAAATGGATCGCTGGGTCCTACCACCTCTGTGAAAACTTGCTTGGACCCGAGGGGTATAAATGCCTCTTGCAAAAGCTTAAGCAGATACCATTGGGGAACAGGCTTTGACCCCATAGGTGATATCTTTTCCCTTCATATTTAGTCACAGAACATCACTGGAACAGAACAATACATACACAGAGAGCAAACTTGAACTAATATAAACTTCTTCTTACGAATAATTTTCTCACTTTTATCATATAGTGAACAATGGTGTTGTAAATACCTAAAGAATTACATATGCCAAGTAAGCATACATGTAAGTGACTACATGTGGTGTGATAGAACTTCAAAACCCTAGGCATAGTTGTCTATAGTAACATGAAAGCAAATAAGAAGAACCTGTCAAAGTCTAGAACTCTTGATTAGTTTGATTCCATAATAACCCAATGGAAGAAATGCTAAGCAACTGCATATTGATTATCTGGAGGGCTGGCTACACGAATAAACAAGGTAAGCTAAGTGGCGAAATGGATCGCTGGGTCCTACCACCTTGGTGAAAACTTGCTGGGAACCGAGGGGTATATAAGCCTCTTGCAAAAGCTTCAGCAGATACCATTGGGGAACAGGTTTTGACCCCATAGGTGGTATCTTTTCCCTTCAGATTTAGTCAAAGAACATCACTGGAACAGAACAATACATCCACACAGAGCAAACTTAAACTAATATAAACTTCTTCTTACGATTAATTTTCACAATTTTATCATACAGTGACCAGTGGTGTGTTAAATACCTAAAGAGTTACATATGCCAAGTAAGCATACATGTAAGTGACTAAATGTGGTGTGATAGAACTTCAAGACCCTAGGCATAGTTGTCTATAGTAACATGAAAGCAAATAAGAAGAACCTGTCAAAGTCTAGAACTCTTGATTAGTTTGATTCCGTAATAACCCAATGGAAGAAATGCTAAGCAAGTGCATATTGATTATCTGGAAGGCAGGCTACACAAATAAACGAGGTATGCAAAGGGGCGAAATGGATCGCTGGGTACGACCACCTTGGTGAAAACTTGCTGGGACCCGAGGGTTATATATGCCTCTTGCAAATGCTTCAGCAGATACCATTGGGGAACAGGCTTTGACCCCATAGATGATATCTTTTCCCTTCAGATTTAGTCAAAGAACATCACTAGAACAGAACAATACATACACAGAGAGCAAACTTGAACTAATATAAACTTCTTCTTACGATTAATTTTCTCACTTTTATCATACAGTGAACAATGGTGTTGTAAATACCTAAAGAATTACATATGCCAAGTAAGCATACATGTAAGTGACTACATGTGGTGTGATAGAACTTCAAAACCCTAGGCATAGTTGTCTATAGTAACATGAAAGTAAATAAGAAGAACCTGTCAAAGTCTAGAACTCTTGATTAGTTTGATTCCATAATAACCCAATGGAAAAAATGCTAAGCAAGTGCATATTGATTATCTGGAGGGCTGGCTACACGAATAAACAAGGTAAGCAAAGTGGCGAAATGTATCGCTGGGTCCTACCACCTTGGTGAAAATTTGCCTGGACCCGAGGGGTATAAATGCCTCTTGCAAAAGTTTAAGCAGATACCATTGGGGAACAGGCTTTGACCCCATAGGTGATATCTTTTCCCTTCAGATGTAGTCACAGAACATCACTGGAACAGAACAATACATCCACACAGAGCAAACTTGAACTAATATAAACTTCTTCTTACGATTAATTTTCACAATTTTATCATACAGTGACCAGTGGTGTTGTAAATACCTAAAGAGTTACATATGCCAAGTAAGCATACATGTAAGTGACTACATGTGGTGTGATAGAACTTCAAGACTCTAGGCATATTTGTCTATAGTAACATGAAAGCAAATAAGAAGAACCTGTCAAAGTCTAGAACTCTTGATTAGTTTGATTCCATAATAACCCAATGGAAAAAATGCTAAGCAAGTGCATATTGATTATCTGGAAAGCAGGTTACACGAATAAACGAGGTATGCAAAGGGGCGAAATGGATCGCTGGGTCCTACCACCTTGGTGAAAACTTGCGGGAACCCGAGGGTTATATATGCCTCTTGCAAATGCTTCAACAGATACCTTTGGGGAACAGGCTTTGACCCCATAGATGATATATTTTCCCTTCAGATTTAGTCAAAGAACATCACTGGAACAGAACAATACATACACAGAGAGCAAACTTGAACTAATATAAACTTCTTCTTACGATTAATTTTCTCACTTTTATCATATAGTGAACAATGGTGTTGTAAATACCTAAATAATTACATATGCCAAGTAAGCATACATGTAAGTGAGTACATGTGGTGTGATAGAACTTCAAAACCCTAGGCATAGTTGTCTATAGTAACATGAAAGCAAATAAGAAGAACCTGTCAAAGTCTAGAACTCTTGATTAGTTTGATTCCGTAATAACCCAATGGAAGAAATGCTAAGCAAGTGCATATTGATTATCTGGAAGGCAGGCTACACAAATAAACGAGGTATGCAAAGGGGCGAAATGGATCGCTGGGTCCTACCACCTTGGTGAAAACTTGCTGGGACCCGAGGGGTATATAAGCCTCTTGCAAAAGCTTCAGCAGATACCACTGGGGAACAGGCTTTGACCCCATAGGTGGTATCTTTTCCCTTCAGATTTCGTCAAAGAACATCACTGGAACAGAACAATGCATCCACACAGAGCAAACTTAACTAATATAAACTTCTTCTTACGATTAATTTTCACAATTTTATCATACAGTGACCAGTGGTGTTGTAAATACCTAGAGTTACAAATGCCAAGTAAGCATACATGTAAGTGACTACATGTGGTGTGATAGAACTTCAAGACCCTAGGCATAGTTGTCTATAGTAACATGAAAGCAAATAAGAAGAACCTGTCAAAGTCTAGAACTCTTGATTAGTTCGATTCCGTAATAACCCAATGGAAGAAATGCTAAGCAAGTGCATATTGATTATCTGGAAGGCAGGCTACACGAATAAACAATGTAAGCAAAGTGGCGAAATGGATCGCTGGGTCCTACCACCTTGGTGAAAACTTGCTGGGACCCGAGGGGTATAAATGCCTCTTGCAAAAGCTTAAGCAGATACCATTGGGGAACAGGCTTTGACCCCATAGGTGATATCTTTTCCCTTCAGATGTAGTCACAGAACATCACTGGAACAGAACAATACATCCACACAGAGCAAACTTGAACTAATATAAACTTCTTCTTACGATTAATTTTCACAATTTTATCATACAGTGACCAGTGGTGTTGTAAATACCTAAAGAGTTACATATGCCAAGTAAGCATACATGTAAGTGACTACATGTGGTGTGATAGAACTTCAAGACCCTAGGCATAGTTGTCTATAGTAACATAAAAGCAAATAAGAAGAACCTGTCAAAGTCTAGAACTCTTGATTAGTTTGATTCCATAATAACCCAATGGAAAAAATGCTAAGCAAGTGCATATTGATTATCTGGAAGGCAGGCTACACAAATAAACAAGGTATGTAAAGGGACGAAATGGATCGCTGGGTCCTACCACCTTGTTGGTGAAAACTTGCTGGGACCCGAGGGGTATAAATGTCTCTTGCAAAAACTTCAGCAGATACCATTGGGGAACAGGCTTTAACCCCATAGGTGATATCATTTCCCTTCATATTTAGTCACAGAACATCACTGAAACAGAACAATACATCCACACAAAGAAAACTTGAACTAATATAAACTTCTTCTTACGATTAATTTTCACACTTTTATCATATAGTGAACAATGGTGTTGTAAATACCTAAAGAATTACATATGCCAAGTAAGCATACATGTAAGTGACTACATGTGGTGTGATAGAACTTCAAGACCCTAGGCATAGTTGTCTATAGTAACATGAAAGCAAATAAGAAGAACCTGTCAAAGTCTAGAACTCTTGATTAGTTCGATTCCGTAATAACCCAATGGAAGAAATGCTAAGCAAGTGCATATTGATTATCTGGAAGGCAGGCTACACGAATAAACAAGGTATGTAAAGGGGCGAAATGGATCGCTGGGTCCTACCACCTTGGTGAAAACTTGCTGGGACCCGAGGGGTATAAATGCCTCTTGCAAAAGCTTTAGCAGATACTACTGGGGAACAGGCTTTGACCCCATAGGTGATATCTTTTCCCTTCAGATTTAGTCACAGAACATCACTGGAACAGAAAAATACATCCACACAGAACAAACTTGAACTAATATAAACTTCTTCTTACGATTAATTTTCACACTTGTATAATGTAGTGACCAGTGGTGTTGTAAATACCTAAAGAGTTACATATGCCAAGTAAGCAGACATGTAAGTGACTACATGTGGTGTGATAGAACTTCAAGACCCTAGGCATAGTTGTCTATAGTAACATGAAAGCAAATAAGAAGAACCTGTCAAAGTCTAGAACTCTTGATTAGTTTGATTCCGTAATAACCCAATGGAAGAAATGCTAAGCAAGTGCATATTGATTATCTGGAAGGCAGGCTACACAAATAAACGAGGTATGCAAAGGGGCGAAATGGATCGCTGGGTCCTACCACCTTGGTGAAAACTTGCTGGGACCCGAGGGGTATATAAGCCTCTTGCAAAAGCTTCAGCAGATACCACTGGGGAACAGGCTTTGACCCCATAGGTGGTATCTTTTCCCTTCAGATTTCGTCAAAGAACATCACTGGAACAGAACAATGCATCCACACAGAGCAAACTTAACTAATATAAACTTCTTCTTACGATTAATTTTCACAATTTTATCATACAGTGACCAGTGGTGTTGTAAATACCTAAAGAGTTACAAATGCCAAGTAAGCATACATGTAAGTGACTACATGTGGTGTGATAGAACTTCAAGACCCTAGGCATAGTTGTCTATAGTAACATGAAAGCAAATAAGAAGAACCTGTCAAAGTCTAGAACTCTTGATTAGTTCGATTCCGTAATAACCCAATGGAAGAAATGCTAAGCAAGTGCATATTGATTATCTGGAAGGCAGGCTACACGAATAAACAATGTAAGCAAAGTGGCGAAATGGATCGCTGGGTCCTACCACCTTGGTGAAAACTTGCTGGGACCCGAGGGGTATAAATGCCTCTTGCAAAAGCTTAAGCAGATACCATTGGGGAACAGGCTTTGACCCCATAGGTGATATCTTTTCCCTTCAGATGTAGTCACAGAACATCACTGGAAAAGAACAATACATCCACACAGAGCAAACTTGAACTAATATAAACTTCTTCTTACGATTAATTTTCACAATTTTATCATACAGTGACCAGTGGTGTTGTAAATACCTAAAGAGTTACATATGCCAAGTAAGCATACATGTAAGTGACTACATGTGGTGTGATAGAACTTCAAGACCCTAGGCATAGTTGTCTATAGTAACATAAAAGCAAATAAGAAGAACCTGTCAAAGTCTAGAACTCTTGATTAGTTTGATTCCATAATAACCCAATGGAAAAAATGCTAAGCAAGTGCATATTGATTATCTGGAAGGCAGGCTACACAAATAAACAAGGTATGTAAAGGGACGAAATGGATCGCTGGGTCCTACCACCTTGTTGGTGAAAACTTGCTGGGACCCGAGGGGTATAAATGTCTCTTGCAAAAACTTCAGCAGATACCATTGGGGAACAGGCTTTAACCCCATAGGTGATATCATTTCCCTTCATATTTAGTCACAGAACATCACTGAAACAGAACAATACATCCACACAAAGAAAACTTGAACTAATATAAACTTCTTCTTACGATTAATTTTCACACTTTTATCATATAGTGAACAATGGTGTTGTAAATACCTAAAGAATTACATATGCCAAGTAAGCATACATGTAAGTGACTACATGTGGTGTGATAGAACTTCAAGACCCTAGGCATAGTTGTCTATAGTAACATGAAAGCAAATAAGAAGAACCTGTCAAAGTCTAGAACTCTTGATTAGTTCGATTCCATAATAACCCAATGGAAGAAATGCTAAGCAAGTGCATATTGATTATCTGGAAGGCAGGCTACACGAATAAACAAGGTATGTAAAGGGGCGAAATGGATCGCTGGGTCCTACCACCTTGGTGAAAACTTGCTGGGACCCGAGGGGTATAAATGCCTCTTGCAAAAGCTTTAGCAGATACTACTGGGGAACAGGCTTTGACCCCATAGGTGATATCTTTTCCCTTCAGATTTAGTCACAGAACATCACTGGAACAGAAAAATACATCCACACAGAACAAACTTGAACTAATATAAACTTCTTCTTACGATTAATTTTCACACTTTTATAATGTAGTGACCAGTGGTGTTGTAAATACCTAAAGAGTTACATATGCCAAGTAAGCATACATGTAAGTGACTACATGTGGTGTGATAGAACTTCAAGACCCTAGGCATAGTTGTCTATAGTAACATGAAAGCAAATAAGAAGAACCTGTCAAAGTCTAGAACTCTTGATTAGTTTGATTCCATAATAACCCAATGGAAAAAATGCTAAGCAAGTGCATATTGATTATCTGGAGGGCTGGCTACACGAATAAACAAGGTAAGCAAAGTGGCGAAATGTATCGCTTGGTCCTACCACCTTGGTGAAAACTTGCTGGGACCCGAGGGGTATAAATGCCTCTTGCAAAAGCTTAAGCAGATACCATTGGGGAACAGGCTTTGACCCCATAGGTGATATCTTTTCCCTTCATATTTAGTCACAGAACATCACTGGAACAGAACAATACATACACAGAGAGCAAACTTGAACTAATATAAACTTCTTCTTACGAATAATTTTCTCACTTTTATCATATAGTGAACAATGGTGTTGTAAATACCTAAAGAATTACATATGCCAAGTAAGCATACATGTAAGTGACTACATGTGGTGTGATAGAACTTCAAAACCCTAGGCATAGTTGTCTATAGTAACATGAAAGCAAATAAGAAGAACCTGTCAAAGTCTAGAACTCTTGATTAGTTTGATTCCATAATAACCCAATGGAAGAAATGCTAAGCAACTGCATATTGATTATCTGGAGGGCTGGCTACACGAATAAACAAGGTAAGCTAAGTGGCGAAATGGATCGCTGGGTCCTACCACCTTGGTGAAAACTTGCTGGGAACCGAGGGGTATATAAGCCTCTTGCAAAAGCTTCAGCAGATACCATTGGGGAACAGGTTTTGACCCCATAGGTGGTATCTTTTCCCTTCAGATTTAGTCAAAGAACATCACTGGAACAGAACAATACATCCACACAGAGCAAACTTAAACTAATATAAACTTCTTCTTACGATTAATTTTCACAATTTTATCATACAGTGACCAGTGGTGTGTTAAATACCTAAAGAGTTACATATGCCAAGTAAGCATACATGTAAGTGACTAAATGTGGTGTGATAGAACTTCAAGACCCTAGGCATAGTTGTCTATAGTAACATGAAAGCAAATAAGAAGAACCTGTCAAAGTCTAGAACTCTTGATTAGTTTGATTCCGTAATAACCCAATGGAAGAAATGCTAAGCAAGTGCATATTGATTATCTGGAAGGCAGGCTACACAAATAAACGAGGTATGCAAAGGGGCGAAATGGATCGCTGGGTACGACCACCTTGGTGAAAACTTGCTGGGACCCGAGGGTTATATATGCCTCTTGCAAATGCTTCAGCAGATACCATTGGGGAACAGGCTTTGACCCCATAGATGATATCTTTTCCCTTCAGATTTAGTCAAAGAACATCACTAGAACAGAACAATACATACACAGAGAGCAAACTTGAACTAATATAAACTTCTTCTTACGATTAATTTTCTCACTTTTATCATACAGTGAACAATGGTGTTGTAAATACCTAAAGAATTACATATGCCAAGTAAGCATACATGTAAGTGACTACATGTGGTGTGATAGAACTTCAAAACCCTAGGCATAGTTGTCTATAGTAACATGAAAGTAAATAAGAAGAACCTGTCAAAGTCTAGAACTCTTGATTAGTTTGATTCCATAATAACCCAATGGAAAAAATGCTAAGCAAGTGCATATTGATTATCTGGAGGGCTGGCTACACGAATAAACAAGGTAAGCAAAGTGGCGAAATGTATCGCTGGGTCCTACCACCTTGGTGAAAATTTGCTGGGACCCGAGGGGTATAAATGCCTCTTGCAAAAGTTTAAGCAGATACCATTGGGGAACAGGCTTTGACCCCATAGGTGATATCTTTTCCCTTCAGATGTAGTCACAGAACATCACTGGAACAGAACAATACATCCACACAGAGCAAACTTGAACTAATATAAACTTCTTCTTACGATTAATTTTCACAATTTTATCATACAGTGACCAGTGGTGTTGTAAATACCTAAAGAGTTACATATGCCAAGTAAGCATACATGTAAGTGACTACATGTGGTGTGATAGAACTTCAAGACCCTAGGCATAGTTGTCTATAGTAACATGAAAGCAAATAAGAAGAACCTGTCAAAGTCTAGAACTCTTGATTAGTTTGATTCCGTAATAACCCAATGGAAGAAATGCTAAGCAAGTGCATATTGATTATCTGGAAGGCAGGCTACACAAATAAATGAGGTATGCAAAGGGGCGAAATGGATCGCTGGGTCCTACCACCTTGGTGAAAACTTGCTGGGACCCGAGGGGTATATAAGCCTCTTGCAAAAGCTTCAGCAGATACCACTGGGGAACAGGCTTTGACCCCATAGGTGGTATCTTTTCCCTTCAGATTTCGTCAAAGAACATCACTGGAACAGAACAATGCATCCACACAGAGCAAACTTAACTAATATAAACTTCTTCTTACGATTAATTTTCACAATTTTATCATACAGTGACCAGTGGTGTTGTAAATACCTAAAGAGTTACAAATGCCAAGTAAGCATACATGTAAGTGACTACATGTGGTGTGATAGAACTTCAAGACCCTAGGCATAGTTGTCTATAGTAACATGAAAGCAAATAAGAAGAACCTGTCAAAGTCTAGAACTCTTGATTAGTTCGATTCCGTAATAACCCAATGGAAGAAATGCTAAGCAAGTGCATATTGATTATCTGGAAGGCAGGCTACACGAATAAACAATGTAAGCAAAGTGGCGAAATGGATCGCTGGGTCCTACCACCTTGGTGAAAACTTGCTGGGACCCGAGGGGTATAAATGCCTCTTGCAAAAGCTTAAGCAGATACCATTGGGGAACAGGCTTTGACCCCATAGGTGATATCTTTTCCCTTCAGATGTAGTCACAGAACATCACTGGAACAGAACAATACATCCACACAGAGCAAACTTGAACTAATATTAACTTCTTCTTATGATTAATTTTCACAATTTTATCATACAGTGACCAGTGGTGTTGTAAATACCTAAAGAGTTACATATGCCAAGTAGGCATACATGTAAGTGACTACATGTGGTGTGATAGAACTTCAAGACTCTAGGCATATTTGTCTATAGTAACATGAAAGCAAATAAGAAGAACCTGTCAAAGTCTAGAACTCTTGATTAGTTTGATTCCATAATAACCCAATGGAAAAAATGCTAAGCAAGTGCATATTTATTATCTGGAAGGCAGGCTACATGAATAAACAAGGTATGTAAAGGGGCGAAATGGATCGCTGGGTCCTACCACCTTGGTGAAAACTTGCTGGGACCCGAGGGGTATAAATGCCTCTTGCAAAAGCTTCAGCAGATACCATTGGGGAACAGGCTTTGACCCCATAGCTGATATCTTTTCCCTTCAGATGTGGTCACAGAACATAACTGGAACAGAACAATACATCCACACAGAGCAAACTTGAACTAATATTAACTTCTTCTTATGATTAATTTTCACAATTTTATCATACAGTGACCAGTGGTGTTGTAAATACCTAAAGAGTTACATATGCCAAGTAGGCATACATGTAAGTGACTACATGTGGTGTGATAGAACTTCAAGACTCTAGGCATATTTGTCTATAGTAACATGAAAGCAAATAAGAAGAACCTGTCAAAGTCTAGAACTCTTGATTAGTTTGATTCCATAATAACCCAATGGAAAAAATGCTAAGCAAGTGCATATTTATTATCTGGAAGGCAGGCTACATGAATAAACAAGGTATGTAAAGTGGCGAAATGGATCGCTGGGTCCTACCACCTTGGTGAAAACTTGCTGGGACCCGAGGGGTATAAATGCCTCTTGCAAAAGCTTAAGCAGATACCATTGGGGAACAGGCTTTGACCCCATAGGTGATATCTTTTCCCTTCAGATTTAGTCACAGAACATCACTGGAACAGAACAATACATACACAGAGAGCAAACTTGAACTAATATAAACTTCTTCTTACGAATAATTTTCTCACTTTTATCATATAGTGAACAATGGTGTTGTAAATACCTAAAGAATTACATATGCCAAGTAAGCATACATGTAAGTGACTACATGTGGTGTGATAGAACTTCAAAACCCTAGGCATAGTTGTCTATAGTAACATGAAAGCAAATAAGAAGAACCTGTCAAAGTCTAGAACTCTTGATTAGTTTGATTCCATAATAACCCAATGGAAGAAATGCTAAGCAACTGCATATTGATTATCTGGAGGGCTGGCTACACGAATAAACAAGGTAAGCTAAGTGGCGAAATGGATCGCTGGGTCCTACCACCTTGGTGAAAACTTGCTGGGAACCGAGGGGTATATAAGCCTCTTGCAAAAGCTTCAGCAGATACCATTGGGGAACAGGCTTTGACCCCATAGGTGGTATCTTTTCCCTTCAGATTTAGTCAAAGAACATCACTGGAACAGAACAATACATCCACACAGAGCAAACTTAAACTAATATAAACTTCTTCTTACGATTAATTTTCACAATTTTATCATACAGTGACCAGTGGTGTGTTAAATACCTAAAGAGTTACATATGCCAAGTAAGCATACATGTAAGTGACTACATGTGGTGTGATAGAACTTCAAGACCCTAGGCATAGTTGTCTATAGTAACATGAAAGCAAATAAGAAGAACCTGTCAAAGTCTAGAACTCTTGATTAGTTTGATTCCGTAATAACCCAATGGAAGAAATGCTAAGCAAGTGCATATTGATTATCTGGAAGGCAGGCTACACAAATAAACGAGGTATGCAAAGGGGCGAAATGGATCGCTGGGTACGACCACCTTGGTGAAAACTTGCTGGGACCCGAAGGTTATATATGCCTCTTGCAAATGCTTCAGCAGATACCATTGGGGAACAGGCTTTGACCCCATATGTGATATCTTTTCCCTTCAGATGTAGTCACAGAACATCACTGGAACAGAACAATACATCCACACAGAGCAAACTTGAACTAATATAAACTTCTTCTTACGATTAATTTTCACAATTTTATCATACAGTGACCAGTGGTGTTGTAAATACCTAAAGAGTTACATATGCCAAGTAGGCATACATGTAAGTGACTACATGTGGTGTGATAGAACTTCAAGACTCTAGGCATATTTGTCTATAGTAACATGAAAGCAAATAAGAAGAACCTGTCAAAGTCTAGAACTCTTGATTAGTTTGATTCCATAATAACCCAATGGAAAAAATGCTAAGCAAGTGCATATTTATTATCTGGAAGGCAGGCTACATGAATAAACAAGGTATGTAAAGGGGCGAAATGGATCGCTGGGTCCTACCACCTTGGTGAAAACTTGCTGGGACCCGAGGGGTATAAATGCCTCTTGCAAAAGCTTCAGCAGATACCATTGGGGAACAGGCTTTGACCCCATAGCTGATATCTTTTCCCTTCAGATGTGGTCACAGAACATAACTGGAACAGAACAATACATCCACACAGAGCAAACTTGAACTAATATTAACTTCTTCTTATGATTAATTTTCACAATTTTATCATACAGTGACCAGTGGTGTTGTAAATACCTAAAGAGTTACATATGCCAAGTAGGCATACATGTAAGTGACTACATGTGGTGTGATAGAACTTCAAGACTCTAGGCATATTTGTCTATAGTAACATGAAAGCAAATAAGAAGAACCTGTCAAAGTCTAGAACTCTTGATTAGTTTGATTCCATAATAACCCAATGGAAAAAATGCTAAGCAAGTGCATATTTATTATCTGGAAGGCAGGCTACATGAATAAACAAGGTATGTAAAGTGGCGAAATGGATCGCTGGGTCCTACCACCTTGGTGAAAACTTGCTGGGACCCGAGGGGTATAAATGCCTCTTGCAAAAGCTTAAGCAGATACCATTGGGGAACAGGCTTTGACCCCATAGGTGATATCTTTTCCCTTCATATTTAGTCACAGAACATCACTGGAACAGAACAATACATACACAGAGAGCAAACTTGAACTAATATAAACTTCTTCTTACGAATAATTTTCTCACTTTTATCATATAGTGAACAATGGTGTTGTAAATACCTAAAGAATTACATATGCCAAGTAAGCATACATGTAAGTGACTACATGTGGTGTGATAGAACTTCAAAACCCTAGGCATAGTTGTCTATAGTAACATGAAAGCAAATAAGAAGAACCTGTCAAAGTCTAGAACTCTTGATTAGTTTGATTCCATAATAACCCAATGGAAGAAATGCTAAGCAACTGCATATTGATTATCTGGAGGGCTGGCTACACGAATAAACAAGGTAAGCTAAGTGGCGAAATGGATCGCTGGGTCCTACCACCTTGGTGAAAACTTGCTGGGAACCGAGGGGTATATAAGCCTCTTGCAAAAGCTTCAGCAGATACCATTGGGGAACAGGTTTTGACCCCATAGGTGGTATCTTTTCCCTTCAGATTTAGTCAAAGAACATCACTGGAACAGAACAATACATCCACACAGAGCAAACTTAAACTAATATAAACTTCTTCTTACGATTAATTTTCACAATTTTATCATACAGTGACCAGTGGTGTGTTAAATACCTAAAGAGTTACATATGCCAAGTAAGCATACATGTAAGTGACTAAATGTGGTGTGATAGAACTTCAAGACCCTAGGCATAGTTGTCTATAGTAACATGAAAGCAAATAAGAAGAACCTGTCAAAGTCTAGAACTCTTGATTAGTTTGATTCCGTAATAACCCAATGGAAGAAATGCTAAGCAAGTGCATATTGATTATCTGGAAGGCAGGCTACACAAATAAACGAGGTATGCAAAGGGGCGAAATGGATCGCTGGGTACGACCACCTTGGTGAAAACTTGCTGGGACCCGAGGGTTATATATGCCTCTTGCAAATGCTTCAGCAGATACCATTGGGGAACAGGCTTTGACCCCATAGATGATATCTTTTCCCTTCAGATTTAGTCAAAGAACATCACTAGAACAGAACAATACATACACAGAGAGCAAACTTGAACTAATATAAACTTCTTCTTACGATTAATTTTCTCACTTTTATCATACAGTGAACAATGGTGTTGTAAATACCTAAAGAATTACATATGCCAAGTAAGCATACATGTAAGTGACTACATGTGGTGTGATAGAACTTCAAAACCCTAGGCATAGTTGTCTATAGTAACATGAAAGTAAATAAGAAGAACCTGTCAAAGTCTAGAACTCTTGATTAGTTTGATTCCATAATAACCCAATGGAAAAAATGCTAAGCAAGTGCATATTGATTATCTGGAGGGCTGGCTACACGAATAAACAATGTAAGCAAAGTGGCGAAATGGATCGCTGGGTCCTACCACCTTGGTGAAAACTTGCTGGGACCCGAGGGGTATAAATGCCTCTTGCAAAAGCTTAAGCAGATACCATTGGGGAACAGGCTTTGACCCCATAGGTGATATCTTTTCCCTTCAGATGTAGTCACAGAACATCACTGGAACAGAACAATACATCCACACAGAGCAAACTTGAACTAATATTAACTTCTTCTTATGATTAATTTTCACAATTTTATCATACAGTGACCAGTGGTGTTGTAAATACCTAAAGAGTTACATATGCCAAGTAGGCATACATGTAAGTGACTACATGTGGTGTGATAGAACTTCAAGACTCTAGGCATATTTGTCTATAGTAACATGAAAGCAAATAAGAATAACCTGTCAAAGTCTAGAACTCTTGATTAGTTTGATTCCATAATAACCCAATGGAAAAAATGCTAAGCAAGTGCATATTTATTATCTGGAAGGCAGGCTACATGAATAAACAAGGTATGTAAAGGGGCGAAATGGATCGCTGGGTCCTACCACCTTGGTGAAAACTTGCTGGGACCCGAGGGGTATAAATGCCTCTTGCAAAAGCTTCAGCAGATACCATTGGGGAACAGGCTTTGACCCCATAGCTGATATCTTTTCCCTTCAGATGTGGTCACAGAACATAACTGGAACAGAACAATACATCCACACAGAGCAAACTTGAACTAATATTAACTTCTTCTTATGATTAATTTTCACAATTTTATCATACAGTGACCAGTGGTGTTGTAAATACCTAAAGAGTTACATATGCCAAGTAGGCATACATGTAAGTGACTACATGTGGTGTGATAGAACTTCAAGACTCTAGGCATATTTGTCTATAGTAACATGAAAGCAAATAAGAAGAACCTGTCAAAGTCTAGAACTCTTGATTAGTTTGATTCCATAATAACCCAATGGAAAAAATGCTAAGCAAGTGCATATTGATTATCTGGAAGGCAGGCTACATGAATAAACAAGGTATGTAAAGTGGCGAAATGGATCGCTGGGTCCTACCACCTTGGTGAAAACTTGCTGGGACCCGAGGGGTATAAATGCCTCTTGCAAAAGCTTAAGCAGATACCATTGGGGAACAGGCTTTGACCCCATAGGTGATATCTTTTCCCTTCAGATTTAGTCACAGAACATCACTGGAACAGAACAATACATACACAGAGAGCAAACTTGAACTAATATAAACTTCTTCTTACGAATAATTTTCTCACTTTTATCATATAGTGAACAATGGTGTTGTAAATACCTAAAGAATTACATATGCCAAGTAAGCATACATGTAAGTGACTACATGTGGTGTGATAGAACTTCAAAACCCTAGGCATAGTTGTCTATAGTAACATGAAAGCAAATAAGAAGAACCTGTCAAAGTCTAGAACTCTTGATTAGTTTGATTCCATAATAACCCAATGGAAGAAATGCTAAGCAACTGCATATTGATTATCTGGAGGGCTGGCTACACGAATAAACAAGGTAAGCTAAGTGGCGAAATGGATCGCTGGGTCCTACCACCTTGGTGAAAACTTGCTGGGAACCGAGGGGTATATAAGCCTCTTGCAAAAGCTTCAGCAGATACCATTGGGGAACAGGCTTTGACCCCATAGGTGGTATCTTTTCCCTTCAGATTTAGTGAAAGAACATCACTGGAACAGAACAATACATCCACACAGAGCAAACTTAAACTAATATACACTTCTTCTTACGATTAATTTTCACAATTTTATCATACAGTGACCAGTGGTGTGTTAAATACCTAAAGAGTTACATATGCCAAGTAAGCATACATGTAAGTGACTACATGTGGTGTGATAGAACTTCAAGACCCTAGGCATAGTTGTCTATAGTAACATGAAAGCAAATAAGAAGAACCTGTCAAAGTCTAGAACTCTTGATTAGTTTGATTCCGTAATAACCCAATGGAAGAAATGCTAAGCAAGTGCATATTGATTATCTGGAAGGCAGGCTACACAAATAAACGAGGTATGCAAAGGGGCGAAATGGATCGCTGGGTACGACCACCTTGGTGAAAACTTGCTGGGACCCGAAGGTTATATATGCCTCTTGCAAATGCTTCAGCAGATACCATTGGGGAACAGGCTTTGACCCCATATGTGATATCTTTTCCCTTCAGATGTAGTCACAGAACATCACTGGAACAGAACAATACATCCACACAGAGCAAACTTGAACTAATATAAACTTCTTCTTACGATTAATTTTCACAATTTTATCATACAGTGACCAGTGGTGTTGTAAATACCTAAAGAGTTACATATGCCAAGTAGGCATACATGTAAGTGACTACATGTGGTGTGATAGAACTTCAAGACTCTAGGCATATTTGCCTATAGTAACATGAAAGCAAATAAGAAGAACCTGTCAAAGTCTAGAACTCTTGATTAGTTTGATTCCATAATAACCCAATGGAAAAAATGCTAAGCAAGTGCATATTTATTATCTGGAAGGCAGGCTACATGAATAAACAAGGTATGTAAAGGGGCGAAATGGATCGCTGGGTCCTACCACCTTGGTGAAAACTTGCTGGGACCCGAGGGGTATAAATGCCTCTTGCAAAAGCTTCAGCAGATACCATTGGGGAACAGGCTTTGACCCCATAGCTGATATCTTTTCCCTTCAGATGTGGTCACAGAACATAACTGGAACAGAACAATACATCCACACAGAGCAAACTTGAACTAATATTAACTTCTTCTTATGATTAATTTTCACAATTTTATCATACAGTGACCAGTGGTGTTGTAAATACCTAAAGAGTTACATATGCCAAGTAGGCATACATGTAAGTGACTACATGTGGTGTGATAGAACTTCAAGACTCTAGGCATATTTGTCTATAGTAACATGAAAGCAAATAAGAAGAACCTGTCAAAGTCTAGAACTCTTGATTAGTTTGATTCCATAATAACCCAATGGAAAAAATGCTAAGCAAGTGCATATTTATTATCTGGAAGGCAGGCTACATGAATAAACAAGGTATGTAAAGTGGCGAAATGGATCGCTGGGTCCTACCACCTCTGTGAAAACTTGCTTGGACCCGAGGGGTATAAATGCCTCTTGCAAAAGCTTAAGCAGATACCATTGGGGAACAGGCTTTGACCCCATAGGTGATATCTTTTCCCTTCATATTTAGTCACAGAACATCACTGGAACAGAACAATACATACACAGAGAGCAAACTTGAACTAATATAAACTTCTTCTTACGAATAATTTTCTCACTTTTATCATATAGTGAACAATGGTGTTGTAAATACCTAAAGAATTACATATGCCAAGTAAGCATACATGTAAGTGACTACATGTGGTGTGATAGAACTTCAAAACCCTAGGCATAGTTGTCTATAGTAACATGAAAGCAAATAAGAAGAACCTGTCAAAGTCTAGAACTCTTGATTAGTTTGATTCCATAATAACCCAATGGAAGAAATGCTAAGCAACTGCATATTGATTATCTGGAGGGCTGGCTACACGAATAAACAAGGTAAGCTAAGTGGCGAAATGGATCGCTGGGTCCTACCACCTTGGTGAAAACTTGCTGGGAACCGAGGGGTATATAAGCCTCTTGCAAAAGCTTCAGCAGATACCATTGGGGAACAGGTTTTGACCCCATAGGTGGTATCTTTTCCCTTCAGATTTAGTCAAAGAACATCACTGGAACAGAACAATACATCCACACAGAGCAAACTTAAACTAATATAAACTTCTTCTTACGATTAATTTTCACAATTTTATCATACAGTGACCAGTGGTGTGTTAAATACCTAAAGAGTTACATATGCCAAGTAAGCATACATGTAAGTGACTAAATGTGGTGTGATAGAACTTCAAGACCCTAGGCATAGTTGTCTATAGTAACATGAAAGCAAATAAGAAGAACCTGTCAAAGTCTAGAACTCTTGATTAGTTTGATTCCGTAATAACCCAATGGAAGAAATGCTAAGCAAGTGCATATTGATTATCTGGAAGGCAGGCTACACAAATAAACGAGGTATGCAAAGGGGCGAAATGGATCGCTGGGTACGACCACCTTGGTGAAAACTTGCTGGGACCCGAGGGTTATATATGCCTCTTGCAAATGCTTCAGCAGATACCATTGGGGAACAGGCTTTGACCCCATAGATGATATCTTTTCCCTTCAGATTTAGTCAAAGAACATCACTAGAACAGAACAATACATACACAGAGAGCAAACTTGAACTAATATAAACTTCTTCTTACGATTAATTTTCTCACTTTTATCATACAGTGAACAATGGTGTTGTAAATACCTAAAGAATTACATATGCCAAGTAAGCATACATGTAAGTGACTACATGTGGTGTGATAGAACTTCAAAACCCTAGGCATAGTTGTCTATAGTAACATGAAAGTAAATAAGAAGAACCTGTCAAAGTCTAGAACTCTTGATTAGTTTGATTCCATAATAACCCAATGGAAAAAATGCTAAGCAAGTGCATATTGATTATCTGGAGGGCTGGCTACACGAATAAACAAGGTAAGCAAAGTGGCGAAATGTATCGCTGGGTCCTACCACCTTGGTGAAAATTTGCCTGGACCCGAGGGGTATAAATGCCTCTTGCAAAAGTTTAAGCAGATACCATTGGGGAACAGGCTTTGACCCCATAGGTGATATCTTTTCCCTTCAGATGTAGTCACAGAACATCACTGGAACAGAACAATACATCCACACAGAGCAAACTTGAACTAATATAAACTTCTTCTTACGATTAATTTTCACAATTTTATCATACAGTGACCAGTGGTGTTGTAAATACCTAAAGAGTTACATATGCCAAGTAAGCATACATGTAAGTGACTACATGTGGTGTGATAGAACTTCAAGACTCTAGGCATATTTGTCTATAGTAACATGAAAGCAAATAAGAAGAACCTGTCAAAGTCTAGAACTCTTGATTAGTTTGATTCCATAATAACCCAATGGAAAAAATGCTAAGCAAGTGCATATTGATTATCTGGAAAGCAGGTTACACGAATAAACGAGGTATGCAAAGGGGCGAAATGGATCGCTGGGTCCTACCACCTTGGTGAAAACTTGCGGGAACCCGAGGGTTATATATGCCTCTTGCAAATGCTTCAACAGATACCTTTGGGGAACAGGCTTTGACCCCATAGATGATATATTTTCCCTTCAGATTTAGTCAAAGAACATCACTGGAACAGAACAATACATACACAGAGAGCAAACTTGAACTAATATAAACTTCTTCTTACGATTAATTTTCTCACTTTTATCATATAGTGAACAATGGTGTTGTAAATACCTAAATAATTACATATGCCAAGTAAGCATACATGTAAGTGAGTACATGTGGTGTGATAGAACTTCAAAACCCTAGGCATAGTTATCTATAGTAACATGAAAGCAAATAAGAAGAACCTGTCAAAGTCTAGAACTCTTGATTAGTTTGATTCCGTAATAACCCAATGGAAGAAATGCTAAGCAAGTGCATATTGATTATCTGGAAGGCAGGCTACACAAATAAACGAGGTATGCAAAGGGGCGAAATGGATCGCTGGGTCCTACCACCTTGGTGAAAACTTGCTGGGACCCGAGGGGTATATAAGCCTCTTGCAAAAGCTTCAGCAGATACCACTGGGGAACAGGCTTTGACCCCATAGGTGGTATCTTTTCCCTTCAGATTTCGTCAAAGAACATCACTGGAACAGAACAATGCATCCACACAGAGCAAACTTAACTAATATAAACTTCTTCTTACGATTAATTTTCACAATTTTATCATACAGTGACCAGTGGTGTTGTAAATACCTAGAGTTACAAATGCCAAGTAAGCATACATGTAAGTGACTACATGTGGTGTGATAGAACTTCAAGACCCTAGGCATAGTTGTCTATAGTAACATGAAAGCAAATAAGAAGAACCTGTCAAAGTCTAGAACTCTTGATTAGTTCGATTCCGTAATAACCCAATGGAAGAAATGCTAAGCAAGTGCATATTGATTATCTGGAAGGCAGGCTACACGAATAAACAATGTAAGCAAAGTGGCGAAATGGATCGCTGGGTCCTACCACCTTGGTGAAAACTTGCTGGGACCCGAGGGGTATAAATGCCTCTTGCAAAAGCTTAAGCAGATACCATTGGGGAACAGGCTTTGACCCCATAGGTGATATCTTTTCCCTTCAGATGTAGTCACAGAACATCACTGGAACAGAACAATACATCCACACAGAGCAAACTTGAACTAATATAAACTTCTTCTTACGATTAATTTTCACAATTTTATCATACAGTGACCAGTGGTGTTGTAAATACCTAAAGAGTTACATATGCCAAGTAAGCATACATGTAAGTGACTACATGTGGTGTGATAGAACTTCAAGACCCTAGGCATAGTTGTCTATAGTAACATAAAAGCAAATAAGAAGAACCTGTCAAAGTCTAGAACTCTTGATTAGTTTGATTCCATAATAACCCAATGGAAAAAATGCTAAGCAAGTGCATATTGATTATCTGGAAGGCAGGCTACACAAATAAACAAGGTATGTAAAGGGACGAAATGGATCGCTGGGTCCTACCACCTTGTTGGTGAAAACTTGCTGGGACCCGAGGGGTATAAATGTCTCTTGCAAAAACTTCAGCAGATACCATTGGGGAACAGGCTTTAACCCCATAGGTGATATCATTTCCCTTCATATTTAGTCACAGAACATCACTGAAACAGAACAATACATCCACACAAAGAAAACTTGAACTAATATAAACTTCTTCTTACGATTAATTTTCACACTTTTATCATATAGTGAACAATGGTGTTGTAAATACCTAAAGAATTACATATGCCAAGTAAGCATACATGTAAGTGACTACATGTGGTGTGATAGAACTTCAAGACCCTAGGCATAGTTGTCTATAGTAACATGAAAGCAAATAAGAAGAACCTGTCAAAGTCTAGAACTCTTGATTAGTTCGATTCCGTAATAACCCAATGGAAGAAATGCTAAGCAAGTGCATATTGATTATCTGGAAGGCAGGCTACACGAATAAACAAGGTATGTAAAGGGGCGAAATGGATCGCTGGGTCCTACCACCTTGGTGAAAACTTGCTGGGACCCGAGGGGTATAAATGCCTCTTGCAAAAGCTTTAGCAGATACTACTGGGGAACAGGCTTTGACCCCATAGGTGATATCTTTTCCCTTCAGATTTAGTCACAGAACATCACTGGAACAGAAAAATACATCCACACAGAACAAACTTGAACTAATATAAACTTCTTCTTACGATTAATTTTCACACTTGTATAATGTAGTGACCAGTGGTGTTGTAAATACCTAAAGAGTTACATATGCCAAGTAAGCAGACATGTAAGTGACTACATGTGGTGTGATAGAACTTCAAGACCCTAGGCATAGTTGTCTATAGTAACATGAAAGCAAATAAGAAGAACCTGTCAAAGTCTAGAACTCTTGATTAGTTTGATTCCGTAATAACCCAATGGAAGAAATGCTAAGCAAGTGCATATTGATTATCTGGAAGGCAGGCTACACAAATAAACGAGGTATGCAAAGGGGCGAAATGGATCGCTGGGTCCTACCACCTTGGTGAAAACTTGCTGGGACCCGAGGGGTATATAAGCCTCTTGCAAAAGCTTCAGCAGATACCACTGGGGAACAGGCTTTGACCCCATAGGTGGTATCTTTTCCCTTCAGATTTCGTCAAAGAACATCACTGGAACAGAACAATGCATCCACACAGAGCAAACTTAACTAATATAAACTTCTTCTTACGATTAATTTTCACAATTTTATCATACAGTGACCAGTGGTGTTGTAAATACCTAAAGAGTTACAAATGCCAAGTAAGCATACATGTAAGTGACTACATGTGGTGTGATAGAACTTCAAGACCCTAGGCATAGTTGTCTATAGTAACATGAAAGCAAATAAGAAGAACCTGTCAAAGTCTAGAACTCTTGATTAGTTCGATTCCGTAATAACCCAATGGAAGAAATGCTAAGCAAGTGCATATTGATTATCTGGAAGGCAGGCTACACGAATAAACAATGTAAGCAAAGTGGCGAAATGGATCGCTGGGTCCTACCACCTTGGTGAAAACTTGCTGGGACCCGAGGGGTATAAATGCCTCTTGCAAAAGCTTAAGCAGATACCATTGGGGAACAGGCTTTGACCCCATAGGTGATATCTTTTCCCTTCAGATGTAGTCACAGAACATCACTGGAAAAGAACAATACATCCACACAGAGCAAACTTGAACTAATATAAACTTCTTCTTACGATTAATTTTCACAATTTTATCATACAGTGACCAGTGGTGTTGTAAATACCTAAAGAGTTACATATGCCAAGTAAGCATACATGTAAGTGACTACATGTGGTGTGATAGAACTTCAAGACCCTAGGCATAGTTGTCTATAGTAACATAAAAGCAAATAAGAAGAACCTGTCAAAGTCTAGAACTCTTGATTAGTTTGATTCCATAATAACCCAATGGAAAAAATGCTAAGCAAGTGCATATTGATTATCTGGAAGGCAGGCTACACAAATAAACAAGGTATGTAAAGGGACGAAATGGATCGCTGGGTCCTACCACCTTGTTGGTGAAAACTTGCTGGGACCCGAGGGGTATAAATGTCTCTTGCAAAAACTTCAGCAGATACCATTGGGGAACAGGCTTTAACCCCATAGGTGATATCATTTCCCTTCATATTTAGTCACAGAACATCACTGAAACAGAACAATACATCCACACAAAGAAAACTTGAACTAATATAAACTTCTTCTTACGATTAATTTTCACACTTTTATCATATAGTGAACAATGGTGTTGTAAATACCTAAAGAATTACATATGCCAAGTAAGCATACATGTAAGTGACTACATGTGGTGTGATAGAACTTCAAGACCCTAGGCATAGTTGTCTATAGTAACATGAAAGCAAATAAGAAGAACCTGTCAAAGTCTAGAACTCTTGATTAGTTCGATTCCATAATAACCCAATGGAAGAAATGCTAAGCAAGTGCATATTGATTATCTGGAAGGCAGGCTACACGAATAAACAAGGTATGTAAAGGGGCGAAATGGATCGCTGGGTCCTACCACCTTGGTGAAAACTTGCTGGGACCCGAGGGGTATAAATGCCTCTTGCAAAAGCTTTAGCAGATACTACTGGGGAACAGGCTTTGACCCCATAGGTGATATCTTTTCCCTTCAGATTTAGTCACAGAACATCACTGGAACAGAAAAATACATCCACACAGAACAAACTTGAACTAATATAAACTTCTTCTTACGATTAATTTTCACACTTTTATAATGTAGTGACCAGTGGTGTTGTAAATACCTAAAGAGTTACATATGCCAAGTAAGCATACATGTAAGTGACTACATGTGGTGTGATAGAACTTCAAGACCCTAGGCATAGTTGTCTATAGTAACATGAAAGCAAATAAGAAGAACCTGTCAAAGTCTAGAACTCTTGATTAGTTTGATTCCATAATAACCCAATGGAAAAAATGCTAAGCAAGTGCATATTGATTATCTGGAGGGCTGGCTACACGAATAAACAAGGTAAGCAAAGTGGCGAAATGTATCGCTTGGTCCTACCACCTTGGTGAAAACTTGCTGGGACCCGAGGGGTATAAATGCCTCTTGCAAAAGCTTAAGCAGATACCATTGGGGAACAGGCTTTGACCCCATAGGTGATATCTTTTCCCTTCAGATGTAGTCACAGAACATCACTGGAACAGAACAATACATCCACACAGAGCAAACTTGAACTAATATAAACTTCTTCTTACGATTAATTTTCACAATTTTATCATACAGTGACCAGTGGTGATGTAAATACCTAAAGAGTTACATATGCCAAGTAAGCATACATGTAAGTGACTACATGTGGTGTGATAGAACTTCAAGACCCTAGGCATATTTGTCTATAGTAACATAAAAGCAAATAAGAAGAACCTGTCAAAGTCTAGAACTCTTGATTAGTTTGATTCCATAATAACCCAATGGAAAAAATGCTAAGCAAGTGCATATTGATTATCTGGAAGGCAGGCTACACAAATAAACAAGGTATGTAAAGGGACGAAATGGATCGCTGGGTCCTACCACCTTGTTGGTGAAAACTTGCTGGGACCCGAGGGGTATAAATGTCTCTTGCAAAAACTTCAGCAGATACCATTGGGGAACAGGCTTTGACCCCATAGGTGATATCATTTCCCTTCATATTTAGTCACAGAACATCACTGGAACAGAACAATGCATCCACACAAAGAAAACTTGAACTAATATAAACTTCTTCTTACGATTAATTTTCACGCTTTTATCATATAGTGAACAATGGTGTTGTAAATACCTAAAGAATTACATATGCCAAGTAAGCATACATGTAAGTGACTACATGTGGTGTGATAGAACTTCAAGACCCTAGGCATAGTTGTCTATAGTAACATGAAAGCAAATAAGAAGAACCTGTCAAAGTCTAGAACTCTTGATTAGTTCGATTCCGTAATAACCCAATGGAAGAAATGCTAAGCAAGTGCATATTGATTATCTGGAAGGCAGGCTACACGAATAAACAAGGTATGTAAAGGGGCGAAATGGATCGCTGGGTCCTACCACCTTGGTGAAAACTTGCTGGGACCCGAGGGGTATAAATGCCTCTTGCAAAAGCTTTAGCAGATACTACTGGGGAACAGGCTTTGACCCCATAGGTGATATCTTTTCCCTTCAGATTTAGTCACAGAACATCACTGGAACAGAAAAATACATCCACACAGAACAAACTTGAACTAATATAAACTTCTTCTTACGATTAATTTTCACACTTGTATAATGTAGTGACCAGTGGTGTTGTAAATACCTAAAGAGTTACATATGCCAAGTAAGCAGACATGTAAGTGACTACATGTGGTGTGATAGAACTTCAAGACCCTAGGCATAGTTGTCTATAGTAACATGAAAGCAAATAAGAAGAACCTGTCAAAGTCTAGAACTCTTGATTAGTTTGATTCCGTAATAACCCAATGGAAGAAATGCTAAGCAAGTGCATATTGATTATCTGGAAGGCAGGCTACACAAATAAACGAGGTATGCAAAGGGGCGAAATGGATCGCTGGGTCCTACCACCTTGGTGAAAACTTGCTGGGACCCGAGGGGTATATAAGCCTCTTGCAAAAGCTTCAGCAGATACCACTGGGGAACAGGCTTTGACCCCATAGGTGGTATCTTTTCCCTTCAGATTTCGTCAAAGAACATCACTGGAACAGAACAATGCATCCACACAGAGCAAACTTAACTAATATAAACTTCTTCTTACGATTAATTTTCACAATTTTATCATACAGTGACCAGTGGTGTTGTAAATACCTAAAGAGTTACAAATGCCAAGTAAGCATACATGTAAGTGACTACATGTGGTGTGATAGAACTTCAAGACCCTAGGCATAGTTGTCTATAGTAACATGAAAGCAAATAAGAAGAACCTGTCAAAGTCTAGAACTCTTGATTAGTTCGATTCCGTAATAACCCAATGGAAGAAATGCTAAGCAAGTGCATATTGATTATCTGGAAGGCAGGCTACACGAATAAACAATGTAAGCAAAGTGGCGAAATGGATCGCTGGGTCCTACCACCTTGGTGAAAACTTGCTGGGACCCGAGGGGTATAAATGCCTCTTGCAAAAGCTTAAGCAGATACCATTGGGGAACAGGCTTTGACCCCATAGGTGATATCTTTTCCCTTCAGATGTAGTCACAGAACATCACTGGAAAAGAACAATACATCCACACAGAGCAAACTTGAACTAATATAAACTTCTTCTTACGATTAATTTTCACAATTTTATCATACAGTGACCAGTGGTGTTGTAAATACCTAAAGAGTTACATATGCCAAGTAAGCATACATGTAAGTGACTACATGTGGTGTGATAGAACTTCAAGACCCTAGGCATAGTTGTCTATAGTAACATAAAAGCAAATAAGAAGAACCTGTCAAAGTCTAGAACTCTTGATTAGTTTGATTCCATAATAACCCAATGGAAAAAATGCTAAGCAAGTGCATATTGATTATCTGGAAGGCAGGCTACACAAATAAACAAGGTATGTAAAGGGACGAAATGGATCGCTGGGTCCTACCACCTTGTTGGTGAAAACTTGCTGGGACCCGAGGGGTATAAATGTCTCTTGCAAAAACTTCAGCAGATACCATTGGGGAACAGGCTTTAACCCCATAGGTGATATCATTTCCCTTCATATTTAGTCACAGAACATCACTGAAACAGAACAATACATCCACACAAAGAAAACTTGAACTAATATAAACTTCTTCTTACGATTAATTTTCACACTTTTATCATATAGTGAACAATGGTGTTGTAAATACCTAAAGAATTACATATGCCAAGTAAGCATACATGTAAGTGACTACATGTGGTGTGATAGAACTTCAAGACCCTAGGCATAGTTGTCTATAGTAACATGAAAGCAAATAAGAAGAACCTGTCAAAGTCTAGAACTCTTGATTAGTTCGATTCCATAATAACCCAATGGAAGAAATGCTAAGCAAGTGCATATTGATTATCTGGAAGGCAGGCTACACGAATAAACAAGGTATGTAAAGGGGCGAAATGGATCGCTGGGTCCTACCACCTTGGTGAAAACTTGCTGGGACCCGAGGGGTATAAATGCCTCTTGCAAAAGCTTTAGCAGATACTACTGGGGAACAGGCTTTGACCCCATAGGTGATATCTTTTCCCTTCAGATTTAGTCACAGAACATCACTGGAACAGAAAAATACATCCACACAGAACAAACTTGAACTAATATAAACTTCTTCTTACGATTAATTTTCACACTTTTATAATGTAGTGACCAGTGGTGTTGTAAATACCTAAAGAGTTACATATGCCAAGTAAGCATACATGTAAGTGACTACATGTGGTGTGATAGAACTTCAAGACCCTAGGCATAGTTGTCTATAGTAACATGAAAGCAAATAAGAAGAACCTGTCAAAGTCTAGAACTCTTGATTAGTTTGATTCCATAATAACCCAATGGAAAAAATGCTAAGCAAGTGCATATTGATTATCTGGAGGGCTGGCTACACGAATAAACAAGGTAAGCAAAGTGGCGAAATGTATCGCTTGGTCCTACCACCTTGGTGAAAACTTGCTGGGACCCGAGGGGTATAAATGCCTCTTGCAAAAGCTTAAGCAGATACCATTGGGGAACAGGCTTTGACCCCATAGGTGATATCTTTTCCCTTCATATTTAGTCACAGAACATCACTGGAACAGAACAATACATACACAGAGAGCAAACTTGAACTAATATAAACTTCTTCTTACGAATAATTTTCTCACTTTTATCATATAGTGAACAATGGTGTTGTAAATACCTAAAGAATTACATATGCCAAGTAAGCATACATGTAAGTGACTACATGTGGTGTGATAGAACTTCAAAACCCTAGGCATAGTTGTCTATAGTAACATGAAAGCAAATAAGAAGAACCTGTCAAAGTCTAGAACTCTTGATTAGTTTGATTCCATAATAACCCAATGGAAGAAATGCTAAGCAACTGCATATTGATTATCTGGAGGGCTGGCTACACGAATAAACAAGGTAAGCTAAGTGGCGAAATGGATCGCTGGGTCCTACCACCTTGGTGAAAACTTGCTGGGAACCGAGGGGTATATAAGCCTCTTGCAAAAGCTTCAGCAGATACCATTGGGGAACAGGTTTTGACCCCATAGGTGGTATCTTTTCCCTTCAGATTTAGTCAAAGAACATCACTGGAACAGAACAATACATCCACACAGAGCAAACTTAAACTAATATAAACTTCTTCTTACGATTAATTTTCACAATTTTATCATACAGTGACCAGTGGTGTGTTAAATACCTAAAGAGTTACATATGCCAAGTAAGCATACATGTAAGTGACTAAATGTGGTGTGATAGAACTTCAAGACCCTAGGCATAGTTGTCTATAGTAACATGAAAGCAAATAAGAAGAACCTGTCAAAGTCTAGAACTCTTGATTAGTTTGATTCCGTAATAACCCAATGGAAGAAATGCTAAGCAAGTGCATATTGATTATCTGGAAGGCAGGCTACACAAATAAACGAGGTATGCAAAGGGGCGAAATGGATCGCTGGGTACGACCACCTTGGTGAAAACTTGCTGGGACCCGAGGGTTATATATGCCTCTTGCAAATGCTTCAGCAGATACCATTGGGGAACAGGCTTTGACCCCATAGATGATATCTTTTCCCTTCAGATTTAGTCAAAGAACATCACTAGAACAGAACAATACATACACAGAGAGCAAACTTGAACTAATATAAACTTCTTCTTACGATTAATTTTCTCACTTTTATCATACAGTGAACAATGGTGTTGTAAATACCTAAAGAATTACATATGCCAAGTAAGCATACATGTAAGTGACTACATGTGGTGTGATAGAACTTCAAAACCCTAGGCATAGTTGTCTATAGTAACATGAAAGTAAATAAGAAGAACCTGTCAAAGTCTAGAACTCTTGATTAGTTTGATTCCATAATAACCCAATGGAAAAAATGCTAAGCAAGTGCATATTGATTATCTGGAGGGCTGGCTACACGAATAAACAAGGTAAGCAAAGTGGCGAAATGTATCGCTGGGTCCTACCACCTTGGTGAAAATTTGCTGGGACCCGAGGGGTATAAATGCCTCTTGCAAAAGTTTAAGCAGATACCATTGGGGAACAGGCTTTGACCCCATAGGTGATATCTTTTCCCTTCAGATGTAGTCACAGAACATCACTGGAACAGAACAATACATCCACACAGAGCAAACTTGAACTAATATAAACTTCTTCTTACGATTAATTTTCACAATTTTATCATACAGTGACCAGTGGTGTTGTAAATACCTAAAGAGTTACATATGCCAAGTAAGCATACATGTAAGTGACTACATGTGGTGTGATAGAACTTCAAGACCCTAGGCATAGTTGTCTATAGTAACATGAAAGCAAATAAGAAGAACCTGTCAAAGTCTAGAACTCTTGATTAGTTTGATTCCGTAATAACCCAATGGAAGAAATGCTAAGCAAGTGCATATTGATTATCTGGAAGGCAGGCTACACAAATAAATGAGGTATGCAAAGGGGCGAAATGGATCGCTGGGTCCTACCACCTTGGTGAAAACTTGCTGGGACCCGAGGGGTATATAAGCCTCTTGCAAAAGCTTCAGCAGATACCACTGGGGAACAGGCTTTGACCCCATAGGTGGTATCTTTTCCCTTCAGATTTCGTCAAAGAACATCACTGGAACAGAACAATGCATCCACACAGAGCAAACTTAACTAATATAAACTTCTTCTTACGATTAATTTTCACAATTTTATCATACAGTGACCAGTGGTGTTGTAAATACCTAAAGAGTTACAAATGCCAAGTAAGCATACATGTAAGTGACTACATGTGGTGTGATAGAACTTCAAGACCCTAGGCATAGTTGTCTATAGTAACATGAAAGCAAATAAGAAGAACCTGTCAAAGTCTAGAACTCTTGATTAGTTCGATTCCGTAATAACCCAATGGAAGAAATGCTAAGCAAGTGCATATTGATTATCTGGAAGGCAGGCTACACGAATAAACAATGTAAGCAAAGTGGCGAAATGGATCGCTGGGTCCTACCACCTTGGTGAAAACTTGCTGGGACCCGAGGGGTATAAATGCCTCTTGCAAAAGCTTAAGCAGATACCATTGGGGAACAGGCTTTGACCCCATAGGTGATATCTTTTCCCTTCAGATGTAGTCACAGAACATCACTGGAACAGAACAATACATCCACACAGAGCAAACTTGAACTAATATTAACTTCTTCTTATGATTAATTTTCACAATTTTATCATACAGTGACCAGTGGTGTTGTAAATACCTAAAGAGTTACATATGCCAAGTAGGCATACATGTAAGTGACTACATGTGGTGTGATAGAACTTCAAGACTCTAGGCATATTTGTCTATAGTAACATGAAAGCAAATAAGAAGAACCTGTCAAAGTCTAGAACTCTTGATTAGTTTGATTCCATAATAACCCAATGGAAAAAATGCTAAGCAAGTGCATATTTATTATCTGGAAGGCAGGCTACATGAATAAACAAGGTATGTAAAGGGGCGAAATGGATCGCTGGGTCCTACCACCTTGGTGAAAACTTGCTGGGACCCGAGGGGTATAAATGCCTCTTGCAAAAGCTTCAGCAGATACCATTGGGGAACAGGCTTTGACCCCATAGCTGATATCTTTTCCCTTCAGATGTGGTCACAGAACATAACTGGAACAGAACAATACATCCACACAGAGCAAACTTGAACTAATATTAACTTCTTCTTATGATTAATTTTCACAATTTTATCATACAGTGACCAGTGGTGTTGTAAATACCTAAAGAGTTACATATGCCAAGTAGGCATACATGTAAGTGACTACATGTGGTGTGATAGAACTTCAAGACTCTAGGCATATTTGTCTATAGTAACATGAAAGCAAATAAGAAGAACCTGTCAAAGTCTAGAACTCTTGATTAGTTTGATTCCATAATAACCCAATGGAAAAAATGCTAAGCAAGTGCATATTTATTATCTGGAAGGCAGGCTACATGAATAAACAAGGTATGTAAAGTGGCGAAATGGATCGCTGGGTCCTACCACCTTGGTGAAAACTTGCTGGGACCCGAGGGGTATAAATGCCTCTTGCAAAAGCTTAAGCAGATACCATTGGGGAACAGGCTTTGACCCCATAGGTGATATCTTTTCCCTTCAGATTTAGTCACAGAACATCACTGGAACAGAACAATACATACACAGAGAGCAAACTTGAACTAATATAAACTTCTTCTTACGAATAATTTTCTCACTTTTATCATATAGTGAACAATGGTGTTGTAAATACCTAAAGAATTACATATGCCAAGTAAGCATACATGTAAGTGACTACATGTGGTGTGATAGAACTTCAAAACCCTAGGCATAGTTGTCTATAGTAACATGAAAGCAAATAAGAAGAACCTGTCAAAGTCTAGAACTCTTGATTAGTTTGATTCCATAATAACCCAATGGAAGAAATGCTAAGCAACTGCATATTGATTATCTGGAGGGCTGGCTACACGAATAAACAAGGTAAGCTAAGTGGCGAAATGGATCGCTGGGTCCTACCACCTTGGTGAAAACTTGCTGGGAACCGAGGGGTATATAAGCCTCTTGCAAAAGCTTCAGCAGATACCATTGGGGAACAGGCTTTGACCCCATAGGTGGTATCTTTTCCCTTCAGATTTAGTCAAAGAACATCACTGGAACAGAACAATACATCCACACAGAGCAAACTTAAACTAATATAAACTTCTTCTTACGATTAATTTTCACAATTTTATCATACAGTGACCAGTGGTGTGTTAAATACCTAAAGAGTTACATATGCCAAGTAAGCATACATGTAAGTGACTACATGTGGTGTGATAGAACTTCAAGACCCTAGGCATAGTTGTCTATAGTAACATGAAAGCAAATAAGAAGAACCTGTCAAAGTCTAGAACTCTTGATTAGTTTGATTCCGTAATAACCCAATGGAAGAAATGCTAAGCAAGTGCATATTGATTATCTGGAAGGCAGGCTACACAAATAAACGAGGTATGCAAAGGGGCGAAATGGATCGCTGGGTACGACCACCTTGGTGAAAACTTGCTGGGACCCGAAGGTTATATATGCCTCTTGCAAATGCTTCAGCAGATACCATTGGGGAACAGGCTTTGACCCCATATGTGATATCTTTTCCCTTCAGATGTAGTCACAGAACATCACTGGAACAGAACAATACATCCACACAGAGCAAACTTGAACTAATATAAACTTCTTCTTACGATTAATTTTCACAATTTTATCATACAGTGACCAGTGGTGTTGTAAATACCTAAAGAGTTACATATGCCAAGTAGGCATACATGTAAGTGACTACATGTGGTGTGATAGAACTTCAAGACTCTAGGCATATTTGTCTATAGTAACATGAAAGCAAATAAGAAGAACCTGTCAAAGTCTAGAACTCTTGATTAGTTTGATTCCATAATAACCCAATGGAAAAAATGCTAAGCAAGTGCATATTTATTATCTGGAAGGCAGGCTACATGAATAAACAAGGTATGTAAAGGGGCGAAATGGATCGCTGGGTCCTACCACCTTGGTGAAAACTTGCTGGGACCCGAGGGGTATAAATGCCTCTTGCAAAAGCTTCAGCAGATACCATTGGGGAACAGGCTTTGACCCCATAGCTGATATCTTTTCCCTTCAGATGTGGTCACAGAACATAACTGGAACAGAACAATACATCCACACAGAGCAAACTTGAACTAATATTAACTTCTTCTTATGATTAATTTTCACAATTTTATCATACAGTGACCAGTGGTGTTGTAAATACCTAAAGAGTTACATATGCCAAGTAGGCATACATGTAAGTGACTACATGTGGTGTGATAGAACTTCAAGACTCTAGGCATATTTGTCTATAGTAACATGAAAGCAAATAAGAAGAACCTGTCAAAGTCTAGAACTCTTGATTAGTTTGATTCCATAATAACCCAATGGAAAAAATGCTAAGCAAGTGCATATTTATTATCTGGAAGGCAGGCTACATGAATAAACAAGGTATGTAAAGTGGCGAAATGGATCGCTGGGTCCTACCACCTTGGTGAAAACTTGCTGGGACCCGAGGGGTATAAATGCCTCTTGCAAAAGCTTAAGCAGATACCATTGGGGAACAGGCTTTGACCCCATAGGTGATATCTTTTCCCTTCATATTTAGTCACAGAACATCACTGGAACAGAACAATACATACACAGAGAGCAAACTTGAACTAATATAAACTTCTTCTTACGAATAATTTTCTCACTTTTATCATATAGTGAACAATGGTGTTGTAAATACCTAAAGAATTACATATGCCAAGTAAGCATACATGTAAGTGACTACATGTGGTGTGATAGAACTTCAAAACCCTAGGCATAGTTGTCTATAGTAACATGAAAGCAAATAAGAAGAACCTGTCAAAGTCTAGAACTCTTGATTAGTTTGATTCCATAATAACCCAATGGAAGAAATGCTAAGCAACTGCATATTGATTATCTGGAGGGCTGGCTACACGAATAAACAAGGTAAGCTAAGTGGCGAAATGGATCGCTGGGTCCTACCACCTTGGTGAAAACTTGCTGGGAACCGAGGGGTATATAAGCCTCTTGCAAAAGCTTCAGCAGATACCATTGGGGAACAGGTTTTGACCCCATAGGTGGTATCTTTTCCCTTCAGATTTAGTCAAAGAACATCACTGGAACAGAACAATACATCCACACAGAGCAAACTTAAACTAATATAAACTTCTTCTTACGATTAATTTTCACAATTTTATCATACAGTGACCAGTGGTGTGTTAAATACCTAAAGAGTTACATATGCCAAGTAAGCATACATGTAAGTGACTAAATGTGGTGTGATAGAACTTCAAGACCCTAGGCATAGTTGTCTATAGTAACATGAAAGCAAATAAGAAGAACCTGTCAAAGTCTAGAACTCTTGATTAGTTTGATTCCGTAATAACCCAATGGAAGAAATGCTAAGCAAGTGCATATTGATTATCTGGAAGGCAGGCTACACAAATAAACGAGGTATGCAAAGGGGCGAAATGGATCGCTGGGTACGACCACCTTGGTGAAAACTTGCTGGGACCCGAGGGTTATATATGCCTCTTGCAAATGCTTCAGCAGATACCATTGGGGAACAGGCTTTGACCCCATAGATGATATCTTTTCCCTTCAGATTTAGTCAAAGAACATCACTAGAACAGAACAATACATACACAGAGAGCAAACTTGAACTAATATAAACTTCTTCTTACGATTAATTTTCTCACTTTTATCATACAGTGAACAATGGTGTTGTAAATACCTAAAGAATTACATATGCCAAGTAAGCATACATGTAAGTGACTACATGTGGTGTGATAGAACTTCAAAACCCTAGGCATAGTTGTCTATAGTAACATGAAAGTAAATAAGAAGAACCTGTCAAAGTCTAGAACTCTTGATTAGTTTGATTCCATAATAACCCAATGGAAAAAATGCTAAGCAAGTGCATATTGATTATCTGGAGGGCTGGCTACACGAATAAACAATGTAAGCAAAGTGGCGAAATGGATCGCTGGGTCCTACCACCTTGGTGAAAACTTGCTGGGACCCGAGGGGTATAAATGCCTCTTGCAAAAGCTTAAGCAGATACCATTGGGGAACAGGCTTTGACCCCATAGGTGATATCTTTTCCCTTCAGATGTAGTCACAGAACATCACTGGAACAGAACAATACATCCACACAGAGCAAACTTGAACTAATATTAACTTCTTCTTATGATTAATTTTCACAATTTTATCATACAGTGACCAGTGGTGTTGTAAATACCTAAAGAGTTACATATGCCAAGTAGGCATACATGTAAGTGACTACATGTGGTGTGATAGAACTTCAAGACTCTAGGCATATTTGTCTATAGTAACATGAAAGCAAATAAGAAGAACCTGTCAAAGTCTAGAACTCTTGATTAGTTTGATTCCATAATAACCCAATGGAAAAAATGCTAAGCAAGTGCATATTTATTATCTGGAAGGCAGGCTACATGAATAAACAAGGTATGTAAAGGGGCGAAATGGATCGCTGGGTCCTACCACCTTGGTGAAAACTTGCTGGGACCCGAGGGGTATAAATGCCTCTTGCAAAAGCTTCAGCAGATACCATTGGGGAACAGGCTTTGACCCCATAGCTGATATCTTTTCCCTTCAGATGTGGTCACAGAACATAACTGGAACAGAACAATACATCCACACAGAGCAAACTTGAACTAATATTAACTTCTTCTTATGATTAATTTTCACAATTTTATCATACAGTGACCAGTGGTGTTGTAAATACCTAAAGAGTTACATATGCCAAGTAGGCATACATGTAAGTGACTACATGTGGTGTGATAGAACTTCAAGACTCTAGGCATATTTGTCTATAGTAACATGAAAGCAAATAAGAAGAACCTGTCAAAGTCTAGAACTCTTGATTAGTTTGATTCCATAATAACCCAATGGAAAAAATGCTAAGCAAGTGCATATTGATTATCTGGAAGGCAGGCTACATGAATAAACAAGGTATGTAAAGTGGCGAAATGGATCGCTGGGTCCTACCACCTTGGTGAAAACTTGCTGGGACCCGAGGGGTATAAATGCCTCTTGCAAAAGCTTAAGCAGATACCATTGGGGAACAGGCTTTGACCCCATAGGTGATATCTTTTCCCTTCAGATTTAGTCACAGAACATCACTGGAACAGAACAATACATACACAGAGAGCAAACTTGAACTAATATAAACTTCTTCTTACGAATAATTTTCTCACTTTTATCATATAGTGAACAATGGTGTTGTAAATACCTAAAGAATTACATATGCCAAGTAAGCATACATGTAAGTGACTACATGTGGTGTGATAGAACTTCAAAACCCTAGGCATAGTTGTCTATAGTAACATGAAAGCAAATAAGAAGAACCTGTCAAAGTCTAGAACTCTTGATTAGTTTGATTCCATAATAACCCAATGGAAGAAATGCTAAGCAACTGCATATTGATTATCTGGAGGGCTGGCTACACGAATAAACAAGGTAAGCTAAGTGGCGAAATGGATCGCTGGGTCCTACCACCTTGGTGAAAACTTGCTGGGAACCGAGGGGTATATAAGCCTCTTGCAAAAGCTTCAGCAGATACCATTGGGGAACAGGCTTTGACCCCATAGGTGGTATCTTTTCCCTTCAGATTTAGTGAAAGAACATCACTGGAACAGAACAATACATCCACACAGAGCAAACTTAAACTAATATACACTTCTTCTTACGATTAATTTTCACAATTTTATCATACAGTGACCAGTGGTGTGTTAAATACCTAAAGAGTTACATATGCCAAGTAAGCATACATGTAAGTGACTACATGTGGTGTGATAGAACTTCAAGACCCTAGGCATAGTTGTCTATAGTAACATGAAAGCAAATAAGAAGAACCTGTCAAAGTCTAGAACTCTTGATTAGTTTGATTCCGTAATAACCCAATGGAAGAAATGCTAAGCAAGTGCATATTGATTATCTGGAAGGCAGGCTACACAAATAAACGAGGTATGCAAAGGGGCGAAATGGATCGCTGGGTACGACCACCTTGGTGAAAACTTGCTGGGACCCGAAGGTTATATATGCCTCTTGCAAATGCTTCAGCAGATACCATTGGGGAACAGGCTTTGACCCCATATGTGATATCTTTTCCCTTCAGATGTAGTCACAGAACATCACTGGAACAGAACAATACATCCACACAGAGCAAACTTGAACTAATATAAACTTCTTCTTACGATTAATTTTCACAATTTTATCATACAGTGACCAGTGGTGTTGTAAATACCTAAAGAGTTACATATGCCAAGTAGGCATACATGTAAGTGACTACATGTGGTGTGATAGAACTTCAAGACTCTAGGCATATTTGCCTATAGTAACATGAAAGCAAATAAGAAGAACCTGTCAAAGTCTAGAACTCTTGATTAGTTTGATTCCATAATAACCCAATGGAAAAAATGCTAAGCAAGTGCATATTTATTATCTGGAAGGCAGGCTACATGAATAAACAAGGTATGTAAAGGGGCGAAATGGATCGCTGGGTCCTACCACCTTGGTGAAAACTTGCTGGGACCCGAGGGGTATAAATGCCTCTTGCAAAAGCTTCAGCAGATACCATTGGGGAACAGGCTTTGACCCCATAGCTGATATCTTTTCCCTTCAGATGTGGTCACAGAACATAACTGGAACAGAACAATACATCCACACAGAGCAAACTTGAACTAATATTAACTTCTTCTTATGATTAATTTTCACAATTTTATCATACAGTGACCAGTGGTGTTGTAAATACCTAAAGAGTTACATATGCCAAGTAGGCATACATGTAAGTGACTACATGTGGTGTGATAGAACTTCAAGACTCTAGGCATATTTGTCTATAGTAACATGAAAGCAAATAAGAAGAACCTGTCAAAGTCTAGAACTCTTGATTAGTTTGATTCCATAATAACCCAATGGAAAAAATGCTAAGCAAGTGCATATTTATTATCTGGAAGGCAGGCTACATGAATAAACAAGGTATGTAAAGTGGCGAAATGGATCGCTGGGTCCTACCACCTCTGTGAAAACTTGCTTGGACCCGAGGGGTATAAATGCCTCTTGCAAAAGCTTAAGCAGATACCATTGGGGAACAGGCTTTGACCCCATAGGTGATATCTTTTCCCTTCATATTTAGTCACAGAACATCACTGGAACAGAACAATACATACACAGAGAGCAAACTTGAACTAATATAAACTTCTTCTTACGAATAATTTTCTCACTTTTATCATATAGTGAACAATGGTGTTGTAAATACCTAAAGAATTACATATGCCAAGTAAGCATACATGTAAGTGACTACATGTGGTGTGATAGAACTTCAAAACCCTAGGCATAGTTGTCTATAGTAACATGAAAGCAAATAAGAAGAACCTGTCAAAGTCTAGAACTCTTGATTAGTTTGATTCCATAATAACCCAATGGAAGAAATGCTAAGCAACTGCATATTGATTATCTGGAGGGCTGGCTACACGAATAAACAAGGTAAGCTAAGTGGCGAAATGGATCGCTGGGTCCTACCACCTTGGTGAAAACTTGCTGGGAACCGAGGGGTATATAAGCCTCTTGCAAAAGCTTCAGCAGATACCATTGGGGAACAGGTTTTGACCCCATAGGTGGTATCTTTTCCCTTCAGATTTAGTCAAAGAACATCACTGGAACAGAACAATACATCCACACAGAGCAAACTTAAACTAATATAAACTTCTTCTTACGATTAATTTTCACAATTTTATCATACAGTGACCAGTGGTGTGTTAAATACCTAAAGAGTTACATATGCCAAGTAAGCATACATGTAAGTGACTAAATGTGGTGTGATAGAACTTCAAGACCCTAGGCATAGTTGTCTATAGTAACATGAAAGCAAATAAGAAGAACCTGTCAAAGTCTAGAACTCTTGATTAGTTTGATTCCGTAATAACCCAATGGAAGAAATGCTAAGCAAGTGCATATTGATTATCTGGAAGGCAGGCTACACAAATAAACGAGGTATGCAAAGGGGCGAAATGGATCGCTGGGTACGACCACCTTGGTGAAAACTTGCTGGGACCCGAGGGTTATATATGCCTCTTGCAAATGCTTCAGCAGATACCATTGGGGAACAGGCTTTGACCCCATAGATGATATCTTTTCCCTTCAGATTTAGTCAAAGAACATCACTAGAACAGAACAATACATACACAGAGAGCAAACTTGAACTAATATAAACTTCTTCTTACGATTAATTTTCTCACTTTTATCATACAGTGAACAATGGTGTTGTAAATACCTAAAGAATTACATATGCCAAGTAAGCATACATGTAAGTGACTACATGTGGTGTGATAGAACTTCAAAACCCTAGGCATAGTTGTCTATAGTAACATGAAAGTAAATAAGAAGAACCTGTCAAAGTCTAGAACTCTTGATTAGTTTGATTCCATAATAACCCAATGGAAAAAATGCTAAGCAAGTGCATATTGATTATCTGGAGGGCTGGCTACACGAATAAACAAGGTAAGCAAAGTGGCGAAATGTATCGCTGGGTCCTACCACCTTGGTGAAAATTTGCCTGGACCCGAGGGGTATAAATGCCTCTTGCAAAAGTTTAAGCAGATACCATTGGGGAACAGGCTTTGACCCCATAGGTGATATCTTTTCCCTTCAGATGTAGTCACAGAACATCACTGGAACAGAACAATACATCCACACAGAGCAAACTTGAACTAATATAAACTTCTTCTTACGATTAATTTTCACAATTTTATCATACAGTGACCAGTGGTGTTGTAAATACCTAAAGAGTTACATATGCCAAGTAAGCATACATGTAAGTGACTACATGTGGTGTGATAGAACTTCAAGACTCTAGGCATATTTGTCTATAGTAACATGAAAGCAAATAAGAAGAACCTGTCAAAGTCTAGAACTCTTGATTAGTTTGATTCCATAATAACCCAATGGAAAAAATGCTAAGCAAGTGCATATTGATTATCTGGAAAGCAGGTTACACGAATAAACGAGGTATGCAAAGGGGCGAAATGGATCGCTGGGTCCTACCACCTTGGTGAAAACTTGCGGGAACCCGAGGGTTATATATGCCTCTTGCAAATGCTTCAACAGATACCTTTGGGGAACAGGCTTTGACCCCATAGATGATATATTTTCCCTTCAGATTTAGTCAAAGAACATCACTGGAACAGAACAATACATACACAGAGAGCAAACTTGAACTAATATAAACTTCTTCTTACGATTAATTTTCTCACTTTTATCATATAGTGAACAATGGTGTTGTAAATACCTAAATAATTACATATGCCAAGTAAGCATACATGTAAGTGAGTACATGTGGTGTGATAGAACTTCAAAACCCTAGGCATAGTTGTCTATAGTAACATGAAAGCAAATAAGAAGAACCTGTCAAAGTCTAGAACTCTTGATTAGTTTGATTCCGTAATAACCCAATGGAAGAAATGCTAAGCAAGTGCATATTGATTATCTGGAAGGCAGGCTACACAAATAAACGAGGTATGCAAAGGGGCGAAATGGATCGCTGGGTCCTACCACCTTGGTGAAAACTTGCTGGGACCCGAGGGGTATATAAGCCTCTTGCAAAAGCTTCAGCAGATACCACTGGGGAACAGGCTTTGACCCCATAGGTGGTATCTTTTCCCTTCAGATTTCGTCAAAGAACATCACTGGAACAGAACAATGCATCCACACAGAGCAAACTTAACTAATATAAACTTCTTCTTACGATTAATTTTCACAATTTTATCATACAGTGACCAGTGGTGTTGTAAATACCTAGAGTTACAAATGCCAAGTAAGCATACATGTAAGTGACTACATGTGGTGTGATAGAACTTCAAGACCCTAGGCATAGTTGTCTATAGTAACATGAAAGCAAATAAGAAGAACCTGTCAAAGTCTAGAACTCTTGATTAGTTCGATTCCGTAATAACCCAATGGAAGAAATGCTAAGCAAGTGCATATTGATTATCTGGAAGGCAGGCTACACGAATAAACAATGTAAGCAAAGTGGCGAAATGGATCGCTGGGTCCTACCACCTTGGTGAAAACTTGCTGGGACCCGAGGGGTATAAATGCCTCTTGCAAAAGCTTAAGCAGATACCATTGGGGAACAGGCTTTGACCCCATAGGTGATATCTTTTCCCTTCAGATGTAGTCACAGAACATCACTGGAACAGAACAATACATCCACACAGAGCAAACTTGAACTAATATAAACTTCTTCTTACGATTAATTTTCACAATTTTATCATACAGTGACCAGTGGTGTTGTAAATACCTAAAGAGTTACATATGCCAAGTAAGCATACATGTAAGTGACTACATGTGGTGTGATAGAACTTCAAGACCCTAGGCATAGTTGTCTATAGTAACATAAAAGCAAATAAGAAGAACCTGTCAAAGTCTAGAACTCTTGATTAGTTTGATTCCATAATAACCCAATGGAAAAAATGCTAAGCAAGTGCATATTGATTATCTGGAAGGCAGGCTACACAAATAAACAAGGTATGTAAAGGGACGAAATGGATCGCTGGGTCCTACCACCTTGTTGGTGAAAACTTGCTGGGACCCGAGGGGTATAAATGTCTCTTGCAAAAACTTCAGCAGATACCATTGGGGAACAGGCTTTAACCCCATAGGTGATATCATTTCCCTTCATATTTAGTCACAGAACATCACTGAAACAGAACAATACATCCACACAAAGAAAACTTGAACTAATATAAACTTCTTCTTACGATTAATTTTCACACTTTTATCATATAGTGAACAATGGTGTTGTAAATACCTAAAGAATTACATATGCCAAGTAAGCATACATGTAAGTGACTACATGTGGTGTGATAGAACTTCAAGACCCTAGGCATAGTTGTCTATAGTAACATGAAAGCAAATAAGAAGAACCTGTCAAAGTCTAGAACTCTTGATTAGTTCGATTCCGTAATAACCCAATGGAAGAAATGCTAAGCAAGTGCATATTGATTATCTGGAAGGCAGGCTACACGAATAAACAAGGTATGTAAAGGGGCGAAATGGATCGCTGGGTCCTACCACCTTGGTGAAAACTTGCTGGGACCCGAGGGGTATAAATGCCTCTTGCAAAAGCTTTAGCAGATACTACTGGGGAACAGGCTTTGACCCCATAGGTGATATCTTTTCCCTTCAGATTTAGTCACAGAACATCACTGGAACAGAAAAATACATCCACACAGAACAAACTTGAACTAATATAAACTTCTTCTTACGATTAATTTTCACACTTGTATAATGTAGTGACCAGTGGTGTTGTAAATACCTAAAGAGTTACATATGCCAAGTAAGCAGACATGTAAGTGACTACATGTGGTGTGATAGAACTTCAAGACCCTAGGCATAGTTGTCTATAGTAACATGAAAGCAAATAAGAAGAACCTGTCAAAGTCTAGAACTCTTGATTAGTTTGATTCCGTAATAACCCAATGGAAGAAATGCTAAGCAAGTGCATATTGATTATCTGGAAGGCAGGCTACACAAATAAACGAGGTATGCAAAGGGGCGAAATGGATCGCTGGGTCCTACCACCTTGGTGAAAACTTGCTGGGACCCGAGGGGTATATAAGCCTCTTGCAAAAGCTTCAGCAGATACCACTGGGGAACAGGCTTTGACCCCATAGGTGGTATCTTTTCCCTTCAGATTTCGTCAAAGAACATCACTGGAACAGAACAATGCATCCACACAGAGCAAACTTAACTAATATAAACTTCTTCTTACGATTAATTTTCACAATTTTATCATACAGTGACCAGTGGTGTTGTAAATACCTAAAGAGTTACAAATGCCAAGTAAGCATACATGTAAGTGACTACATGTGGTGTGATAGAACTTCAAGACCCTAGGCATAGTTGTCTATAGTAACATGAAAGCAAATAAGAAGAACCTGTCAAAGTCTAGAACTCTTGATTAGTTCGATTCCGTAATAACCCAATGGAAGAAATGCTAAGCAAGTGCATATTGATTATCTGGAAGGCAGGCTACACGAATAAACAATGTAAGCAAAGTGGCGAAATGGATCGCTGGGTCCTACCACCTTGGTGAAAACTTGCTGGGACCCGAGGGGTATAAATGCCTCTTGCAAAAGCTTAAGCAGATACCATTGGGGAACAGGCTTTGACCCCATAGGTGATATCTTTTCCCTTCAGATGTAGTCACAGAACATCACTGGAAAAGAACAATACATCCACACAGAGCAAACTTGAACTAATATAAACTTCTTCTTACGATTAATTTTCACAATTTTATCATACAGTGACCAGTGGTGTTGTAAATACCTAAAGAGTTACATATGCCAAGTAAGCATACATGTAAGTGACTACATGTGGTGTGATAGAACTTCAAGACCCTAGGCATAGTTGTCTATAGTAACATAAAAGCAAATAAGAAGAACCTGTCAAAGTCTAGAACTCTTGATTAGTTTGATTCCATAATAACCCAATGGAAAAAATGCTAAGCAAGTGCATATTGATTATCTGGAAGGCAGGCTACACAAATAAACAAGGTATGTAAAGGGACGAAATGGATCGCTGGGTCCTACCACCTTGTTGGTGAAAACTTGCTGGGACCCGAGGGGTATAAATGTCTCTTGCAAAAACTTCAGCAGATACCATTGGGGAACAGGCTTTAACCCCATAGGTGATATCATTTCCCTTCATATTTAGTCACAGAACATCACTGAAACAGAACAATACATCCACACAAAGAAAACTTGAACTAATATAAACTTCTTCTTACGATTAATTTTCACACTTTTATCATATAGTGAACAATGGTGTTGTAAATACCTAAAGAATTACATATGCCAAGTAAGCATACATGTAAGTGACTACATGTGGTGTGATAGAACTTCAAGACCCTAGGCATAGTTGTCTATAGTAACATGAAAGCAAATAAGAAGAACCTGTCAAAGTCTAGAACTCTTGATTAGTTCGATTCCATAATAACCCAATGGAAGAAATGCTAAGCAAGTGCATATTGATTATCTGGAAGGCAGGCTACACGAATAAACAAGGTATGTAAAGGGGCGAAATGGATCGCTGGGTCCTACCACCTTGGTGAAAACTTGCTGGGACCCGAGGGGTATAAATGCCTCTTGCAAAAGCTTTAGCAGATACTACTGGGGAACAGGCTTTGACCCCATAGGTGATATCTTTTCCCTTCAGATTTAGTCACAGAACATCACTGGAACAGAAAAATACATCCACACAGAACAAACTTGAACTAATATAAACTTCTTCTTACGATTAATTTTCACACTTTTATAATGTAGTGACCAGTGGTGTTGTAAATACCTAAAGAGTTACATATGCCAAGTAAGCATACATGTAAGTGACTACATGTGGTGTGATAGAACTTCAAGACCCTAGGCATAGTTGTCTATAGTAACATGAAAGCAAATAAGAAGAACCTGTCAAAGTCTAGAACTCTTGATTAGTTTGATTCCATAATAACCCAATGGAAAAAATGCTAAGCAAGTGCATATTGATTATCTGGAGGGCTGGCTACACGAATAAACAAGGTAAGCAAAGTGGCGAAATGTATCGCTTGGTCCTACCACCTTGGTGAAAACTTGCTGGGACCCGAGGGGTATAAATGCCTCTTGCAAAAGCTTAAGCAGATACCATTGGGGAACAGGCTTTGACCCCATAGGTGATATCTTTTCCCTTCAGATGTAGTCACAGAACATCACTGGAACAGAACAATACATCCACACAGAGCAAACTTGAACTAATATAAACTTCTTCTTACGATTAATTTTCACAATTTTATCATACAGTGACCAGTGGTGATGTAAATACCTAAAGAGTTACATATGCCAAGTAAGCATACATGTAAGTGACTACATGTGGTGTGATAGAACTTCAAGACCCTAGGCATATTTGTCTATAGTAACATAAAAGCAAATAAGAAGAACCTGTCAAAGTCTAGAACTCTTGATTAGTTTGATTCCATAATAACCCAATGGAAAAAATGCTAAGCAAGTGCATATTGATTATCTGGAAGGCAGGCTACACAAATAAACAAGGTATGTAAAGGGACGAAATGGATCGCTGGGTCCTACCACCTTGTTGGTGAAAACTTGCTGGGACCCGAGGGGTATAAATGTCTCTTGCAAAAACTTCAGCAGATACCATTGGGGAACAGGCTTTGACCCCATAGGTGATATCATTTCCCTTCATATTTAGTCACAGAACATCACTGGAACAGAACAATGCATCCACACAAAGAAAACTTGAACTAATATAAACTTCTTCTTACGATTAATTTTCACGCTTTTATCATATAGTGAACAATGGTGTTGTAAATACCTAAAGAATTACATATGCCAAGTAAGCATACATGTAAGTGACTACATGTGGTGTGATAGAACTTCAAGACCCTAGGCATAGTTGTCTATAGTAACATGAAAGCAAATAAGAAGAACCTGTCAAAGTCTAGAACTCTTGATTAGTTCGATTCCGTAATAACCCAATGGAAGAAATGCTAAGCAAGTGCATATTGATTATCTGGAAGGCAGGCTACACGAATAAACAAGGTATGTAAAGGGGCGAAATGGATCGCTGGGTCCTACCACCTTGGTGAAAACTTGCTGGGACCCGAGGGGTATAAATGCCTCTTGCAAAAGCTTCAGCAGATATCATTGGGGAACAGGCTTTGACCCCATATGTGATATCTTTTCCCTTCAGATGTAGTCACAGAACATCACTGGAACAGAACAATACATCCACACAGAGCAAACTTGAACTAATATTAACTTCTTCTTATGATTAATTTTCACAATTTTATCATACAGTGACCAGTGGTGTTGTAAATACCTAAAGAGTTACATATGCCAAGTAGGCATACATGTAAGTGACTACATGTGGTGTGATAGAACTTCAAGACTCTAGGCATATTTGTCTATAGTAACATGAAAGCAAATAAGAAGAATCTGTCAAAGTCTAGAACTCTTGATTAGTTTGATTCCATAATAACCCAATGGAAAAAATGCTAAGCAAGTGCATATTTATTATCTGGAAGGCAGGCTACATGAATAAACAAGGTATGTAAAGAGACGAAATGGATCGCTGGGTCCTACCACCTTGGTGAAAACTTGCTGGGACCCGAGGGGTATAAATGCCTCTTGCAAAAGCTTAAGCAGATACCATTGGGGAACAGGCTTTGACCCCATAGGTGATATCTTTTCCCTTCAGATGTAGTCACAGAACATCACTGGAACCGAACAATACATCCACACAGAGCAAACTTGAACTAATATAAACTTCTTCTTACGATTAATTTTCACAATTTTATCATACAGTGACCAGTGGTGTTGTAAATACCTAAAGAGTTACATATGCCAAGTAAGCATACATGTAAGTGCCTACATGTGGTGTGATAGAACTTCAAGACCCTAGGCATATTTGTCTATAGTAACATAAAAGCAAATAAGAAGAACCTGTCAAAGTCTAGAACTCTTGATTAGTTTGATTCCGTAATAACCCAATGGAAAAAATGCTAAGCAAGTGCATATTGATTATCTGGAAGGCAGGCTACACAAATAAACAAGGTATGTAAAGGGACGAAATGGATCGCTGGGTCCTACCACCTTGGTGAAAACTTGCTGGGACCCGAGGGGTATATAAGCCTCTTGCAAAAGCTTTAGCAGATACTACTGGGGAACAGGCTTTGACCCCATAGGTGATATCTTTTCCCTTCAGATTTAGTCACAGAACATCACTGGAACAGAAAAATACATCCACACAGAACAAACTTGAACTAATATAAACTTCTTCTTACGATTAATTTTCACACTTTTATAATGTAGTGACCAGTGGTGTTGTAAATACCTAAAGAGTTACATATGCCAAGTAAGCATACATGTAAGTGACTACATGTGGTGTGATAGAACTTCAAGACCCTAGGCATAGTTGTCTATAGTAACATGAAAGCAAATAAGAAGAAACTGTCAAAGTCTAGAAATGTTGATTAGTTTGATTCCATAATAACCCAATGGAAAAAATGCGAAGCAAGTGCATATTGATTATCTGGAAAGCAGGTTACACGAATAAACGAGGTATGCAAAGGGGCGAAATGGGCGAAATGGATCGCTGGGTCCTACCACCTTGGTGAAAACTTGCTGGGACCCGAGGGGTATATATGCCTCTTTCAAAAGCTTCAGCAGATACCATTGGGGAACAGGCTTTGACCCCATAGGTGATCTATTTTCCCTTGCTGGGACCCGAGGGGTATAAATGCCTCTTGCAAAAGCTTAAGCAGATACCATTGGGGAACAGGCTTTGACCCCATAGGTGATATCTTTTCCCTTCAGATGTAGTCACAGAACATCACTGGAACAGAACAATACATCATCACAGAGCAAACTTAAACTAATATAAACTTCTTCTTACGATTAATTTTCACAATTTTATCATACAGTGACCAGTGGTGTGTTAAATACCTAAAGAGTTACATATGCCAAGTAAGCATACATGTAAGTGACTACATGTGGTGTGATAGAACTTCAAGACCCTAGGCATAGTTGTCTATAGTAACATGAAAGCAAATAAGAAGAACCTGTCAAAGTCTAGAACTCTTGATTAGTTTGATTCCGTAATAACCCAATGGAAGAAATGCTAAGCAAGTGCATATTGATTATCTGGAAGGCAGGCTACACGAATAAACAAGGTATGTAAAGGGGCGAAATGGATCGCTGGGTCCTACCACCTTGGTGAAAACTTGCTGGGACCCGAGGGGTATAAATGCCTCTTGCAAAAGCTTCAGCAGATATCATTGGGGAACAGGCTTTGACCCCATATGTGATATCTTTTCCCTTCAGATGTAGTCACAGAACATAACTGGAACAGAACAATACATCCACACAGAGCAAACTTGAACTAATATTAACTTCTTCTTATGATTAATTTTCACAATTTTATCATACAGTGACCAGTGGTGTTGTAAATACCTAAAGAGTTACATATGCCAAGTAGGCATACATGTAAGTGACTACATGTGGTGTGATAGAACTTCAAGACTCTAGGCATATTTGTCTATAGTAACATGAAAGCAAATAAGAAGAATCTGTCAAAGTCTAGAACTCTTGATTAGTTTGATTCCATAATAACCCAATGGAAAAAATGCTAAGCAAGTGCATATTTATTATCTGGAAGGCAGGCTACATGAATAAACAAGGTATGTAAAGAGACGAAATGGATCGCTGGGTCCTACCACCTTGGTGAAAACTTGCTGGGACCCGAGGGGTATAAATGCCTCTTGCAAAAGCTTAAGCAGATACCATTGGGGAACAGGCTTTGACCCCATAGGTGATATCTTTTCCCTTCAGATTTAGTCACAGAACATCACTGGAACAGAACAATACATACACAGAGAGCAAACTTGAACTAATATAAACTTCTTCTTACGATTAATTTTCTCACTTTTATCATATAGTGAACAATGGTGTTGTAAATACCAAAAGAATTACATATGCCAAGTAAGCATACATGTAAGTGACTACATGTGGTGTGATAGAACTTCAAAACCCTAGGCATAGTTGTCTATAGTAACATGAAAGCAAATAAGAAGAACCTGTCAAAGTCTAGAAATGTTGATTAGTTTGATTCCATAATAACCCAATGGAAGAAATGCTAAGCAAGTGCATATTGATTATCTGGAGGGCTGGCTACACGAATAAACAAGGTAAGCTAAGTGGCGAAATGGATCGCTGGGTCCTACCACCTTGGTGAAAACTTGCTGGGACCCGAGGGGTATATAAGCCTCTTGCAAAAGCTTCAGCAGATACCATTGGGGAACAGGCTTTGACCCCATAGGTGGTATCTTTTCCCTTCAGATTTAGTCAAAGAACATCACTGGAACAGAACAATACATCCACACAGAGCAAACTTAAACTAATATAAACTTCTTCTTACGATTAATTTTCACAATTTTATCATACAGTGACCAGTGGTGTGTTAAATACCTAAAGAGTTACATATGCCAAGTAAGCATACATGTAAGTGACTACATGTGGTGTGATAGAACTTCAAGACCCTAGGCATAGTTGTCTATAGTAACATGAAAGCAAATAAGAAGAACCTGTCAAAGTCTAGAACTCTTGATTAGTTTGATTCCGTAATAACCCAATGGAAGAAATGCTAAGCAAGTGCATATTGATTATCTGGAAGGCAGGCTACACAAATAAACGAGGTATGCAAAGGGGCGAAATGGATCGCTGGGTACGACCACCTTGGTGAAAACTTGCTGGGACCCGAGGGTTATATATGCCTCTTGCAAATGCTTCAGCAGATACCATTGGGGAACAGGCTTTGACCCCATAGATGATATCTTTTCCCTTCAGATTTAGTCAAAGAACATCACTAGAACAGAACAATACATACACAGAGAGCAAACTTGAACTAATATAAACTTCTTCTTACGGTTAATTTTCTCACTTTTATCATACAGTGAACAATGGTGTTGTAAATACCTAAAGAATTACATATGCCAAGTAAGCATACATGTAAGTGACTACATGTGGTGTGATAGAACGCCTCGGTTACGACTGTAACCTCGGTTCCCTGAAGAGGGAACGAGCGTTGCGTCGAGAATGACGCTATGGGGAACGCTTTGCGTGATGACGTCTTGAAGCACATGTAAAATCAGTCCAATGGTGTGGCGGAACGTCAGAGGCGGGTGACGTCACGTACCAGGAAGCTATAAAAGCCGGCCCGAAACAGAAAACGAAAGCTTCGTAAAAGTCTGAAGTCGAGCTGACAGGCATGAAGGAGATATGGCAAGGCGACGCAACGCTCGTTCCCTCTTCAGGGAACCGAGGTTACAGTCGTAACCGAGGCGTCCCCTTTCAAGGGAACTCCCGTTGCGTCGAGAATGACGCTATGGGGAACGTCTATACCAACGCCTCCATAGCTACGAATGTCTGTCCTGTGTGTAATCTAATAGAGCAGCACTAGGATGACAAAACATGAGACCCTGGAGCAGAGTCTAGATCCAGAGAGTAGAACCTGACGAAAGTGTGCGGTGAGGACCAGCCTGCCGCATCACAAACGTCCTGTAACGAAACTCCTGATATAAGGGCCTTAGAGGCCGCCATACTCCTCGTAGAGTGCGACCGGACAGCCAAAGGAGAAGGCTGTCCAGCCACCTCATAAGCAAGTGAGATAGTCTCAACCACCCACTGCTCATTCTTTGCTTAGACACTGGACCTCCCTTGTTAGGGGAGCAAATGTCACTTTTACGCCACAGGGCAGCTCTGTGGACATACGCGTCTAACGCCCGAACAGGGCAAGCAAATTATTAGCCTCCTGGTCCGATTTCGAAAGGGAGGAGGACCTCCAAGTGCCACGAGGGAAACGAGATACCAAAGGGGTCTTTCCCCACAGACATTCCACCCAAAAGAATGTGGTAAGCACCTAAGGCCGCCACATAAACCTTTAAGGTGGACGGGGTCAGACCTGCAGTGAACCGGTCCTGCAGAAACTCCAGAACTGTACCAATTGGGCAGTTGACTGGATCCAACCGACGGTCACTACACAAAGAGGTGAATACTCTCCAGTTCAGGGCATAAAGTTTCCTCGTGGAGGGAGCTCTGGACTGTAGAATGGTCTCAACAACCTCAGTTGAGAGACCTGACTCTATGAGCTGGGCCCCCTCAGAGGCCAAGCCCACAGGTTCCACAGTTCTGGGCGGGGGTGAAATATCGAGCCCTCCGCCTGGGACAGAAGGTCCCTCCTGACGGGTAGCTCCTGAGGAGGCCCGTCGAGGAGCGACACAAGATCGGGAAACCATACTCTGCCCGGCCAGCGCGGGGCTATAAGAAGCAGGCAAACCCGGTCCCTGCGAACTCTCTCCAGAACTCCCGGGAGCAGAGCAACTGGGGGAAAAGCGTACAGACGTAGCCTCGGCCACGTCTGCACCATAGCATCCAGTCCAAAGGAGCTGGATGCGTGAGGGAGAACCAAAGTGGACAGTGAGACGTCTCTCGAGACGCAAACAGACCCACTTATAAATTCCATATCAGCTCCACCACCTCAGGGGTGGAGCCACCATTCCCCGGGCCTCGGCCCCTGTCTCGACAGAGTGTCTGCTCCTATATTTTGGACCCCGGGGATGTAGGCTGCCTTGAGTGACAGCAACTTCCCCTGGGACCACAAGAGGATATGGCGTGCCAGCGCAAACCCCCTTGATATAGGCGACTACCGACGTGTTGTCCGTATGTACTACACATGGTGTCCCCTGAGACCTGTGATAAAGCTCCTCAGAGCCCGGAAGACAGCTAACATCTCTAGGCGATTGATATGCCAGGAACGATGATGGTCTTCCCACAGACCTTGAGATGAGCGACCCTCAGGATCGCTCCCCGACCCGTGAGAGAAGCATCCGTCGTTAGCAGTTTGCGACGACAAGGAGCTCCCCGCACTGGGCCCTGGGACAGGAACCAAGGTTTCTTCCACATAACCAAGGCACGTAGGCATCACCGCGTGACCTTGATTGTGCGAAATGGGTTGCCCCTCGGGGAAAAACCCTCTGGTCCTTAGCCACCACTGCAGGGGCCTCATGTGCAGCAGTCCAAAAGGTATCCCGTTGGAAGCTGCTGCCATGAGACCCAACAGTCTCTGGAACTGTTTGACAGTGAGTAGCTGGCCTAGCTTTACACTTCTCACAGCTGCCAGGATCGAAGCGTGGCGATGACAGGCGCGCCTGCATCGACACTGAATCCCAAACCACGCCTAAAAAAGTGGTCCTCTGGAGTGGAGAAAGCACACTCTTCTTGGCGTTCAGCCGTAACCCCAACTCTTTCATATGGGCGAGAACAACATCTCGATGTTGAACCGCCATCTAATGCGACTGAGCTAAAATCAACCAATCGTCGATGTAGTTCGTGATGCGAATACCCCGGAGGCGCAGAGGCGCCAGAGCTGCATCCACGCATTTGGTGAAAGTGCGGGGTGATAAAGCCAGGCCGAATGGAAGAACTCGATATTGGTATGCTTTGCCCCCGAAAGCAAACCTCAGGAACTTCCAATGTCACGGACGGATGGAAATATGCGTCCTTGAGGTCTATCGTGACAAACCAGTCCTTGGACTAATCTGTGGCACGATTGTCTCAATGTTAACATTTTGAACTTGAGCTGCATGACAACTCGAAGACCTAAAATGGGACGCAATCCCCCGTCCTACTTTGGAACTATGAAGTACCGGCTGTAAAACCCGGTTTCCCTGTTGGAGGGAGGTACATATTCTATGGCCCCTTTCTCTAACAGAGTGTTTACTTCCTGTTCCATAACCAGAACCTGCTCGGGGCCCACCATTGTGGGCAGGACCCCCATAAACCGCGGTGGGCGTTACTAGAATTGTATCTAATACCCTTTTTCCACGGTCTGCAGGACCCAACGAGAAACATTTGACAGTAGCTTCCACGCTGTCAAAGATTCTACTAGAGGTACCAGTCTCTCGAGACTGGTTTCTGGATTTTGTTGCTGTTGAGTAGTCGGTTCGTCGCCCTGTAACGGCGCACCGGCAGGGAACGACCAAACAGACTGCTCTAGCACCCTCCTCAGAGGGGGCGGGCATCCCGAGGCCACTACGTTTCCGGGTGGACCTTGAGATATGTGCTCGCCGGAGACCGCTGCGCCCTGTAACACCGGAGGCGGCAGGGTTGGCAGAACGGTCCCCTGAGGGCACCGAAGAGAGACGGCACCGTATTTTTCTCCTGCTGTTGAGCAGTCGGTTCGTCGCCCTGTAACGGCGCACCGGCAGGGAACGACCAAACAGACTGCTCTAGCACCCTCCTCAGAGGGGGCGGGCATCCCGAGGCCACTACGTTTCCGGGTGGACCTTGAGATATGTGCTCGCCGGAGACCGCTGCGCCCTGTAACGCCAGAGGTGGCAGGGTTGGCAGAACGGTCCCCTGAGGGCACCGAAGAGAGACGGGCACCGTGAAAAGAGGTGTTAACCGCTCTGCTTCGGGGGGACTACCCTCATTTGTCCTGAGCCCTCAGACATCAGGACTTTTTCCCAGCAGCCTTCTTGGCGGTAATAACGGTCCGCAGATCCGTTTTACCCCTCGAAGACTGCTGGGTTTGAGAGCGCCCTCCGTGTCCCCGAGATTTTTGTGGGGGAGCACGGGAGGAAACGCTCTGTTTCTGAGTGGCGCGGTGCTCAGCGCTCTTTTTAGAGGAGTGAGGCTGCTCCCGCTCAGCAGCCTCATAGAAAGAACGGCGGTGGAGAAGTTTCTGAAGTGCAGCTGCCTGTTTTGAAGCTTCTTGTGACTTCGCTACAGCACTATTAACTGCGTCTCCAAATAACCCTTGCGTGGATACTGGTGCATCTAAAAGAACATGTTTTTCTTTGTCCTTTATGTCACTTAAGTTAAGCCACAGATGCCTCTCAGTGGCCACCAGGGCTGCCATAGAGCGGCCGATGGATTTAGCCGTCTCCTTGGTGGCCCTGAGAGACAAATCCGTGGCTCTACGCAGTTCAGACACCGTATCAGCACTAATACCCCCGCCCTCCTCAAAATCACCCAATAACTCAGCCTGGTAAGCCTGCATTATGGACATTGTATGTAAACACGCTGCAGCTTGACCGGCGGCGGCATAAGCTTTATGAACCAGGGAAGAAGTAACTTTTACTGGCTTGGATGGAAGTGCAGGAGCCTTCAGAGAAGATGCCGTTGCTGGAGAGAGATAGCTCGCGAGCGTCTCTTCCACCTTCGGCATCTCCCCATAACCATGCTCTTTATAATTGTGAATGGATGAATAGTGTGATGTTTGTGCAGTATACACTCGATATGACACTGGTTTCGCCCACGATCTCGACACCTCGGTGTGGAGATCGGGGAAAAACGGCAGGCTCCTGCGCTGGGGCTGCGCACGAGATGGCAGGAAGCGTTCGTCGAGCTTACTTTTCGAACGAACGTCCTGCCTATCTTCTGGCCACTCAATAGACAGTCTGTCAACAGCTCTAGTAATGACATCGAGCAGTTCCTCAAACGCATGAGACTGAGGTGGCGAATCCTCAGACTCAGCTACAATACTCACAACATCCAACTCCTCAGAGCTGGATAGTTGCAGTACTGGTACCTCTATCGGGGGGGAAGAAACCGCAGCGCGTGCTTCCACACCCTGATAAGAGGCACTGGATCTATCAGACGGATGCTGAGATAAGGCAGAGCCCGTCTCAACATCCACTGATAAATCCATCTGTGAACCCCAGGTCTGAGATCGACGCCGTGCCTCGGCAGCGGCGGGACCCGAGCCGTGGGGAGCGTGGTCGGGATTGAACCGAGCCAAGCGGGATCGGAGCGTACGCAATGGAAGCGCACAGCAATGCACACAGTCACCACCCTCGAGTGCTGACTGGGCATGCTCCTCTCCCAAACAAACAACACAAAGAGTGTGTGTGTCACCTCCCGTTAAATAACGCGGGCAGGGATGGACACACACTCTAAACTGCTGCTCGCTCGCCATACTGAATATATATATATATATGATATAGACAGACAACACCAAATATACAGACAGATTTCACACAGAGCGCAACTGAAGACTCAGAAAGCTTTCGTTTTCTGTTTCGGGCCGGCTTTTATAGCTTCCTGGTACGTGACGTCACCCGCCTCTGACGTTCCGCCACACCATTGGACTGATTTTACATGTGCTTCAAGACGTCATCACGCAAAGCGTTCCCCATAGCGTCATTCTCGACGCAACGGGAGTTCCCTTGAAAGGGAACTTCAAAACCCTAGGCATAGTTGTCTATAGTAACATGAAAGTAAATAAGAAGAACCTGTCAAAGTCTAGAACTCTTGATTAGTTTGATTCCATAATAACCCAATGGAAAAAATGCTAAGCAAGTGCATATTGATTATCTGGAAAGCAGGTTACACGAATAAACGAGGTATGCAAAGGGGCGAAATGGATCGCTGGGTCCTACCACCTTGGTGAAAACTTGCTGGGACCTGAGGGTTATATATGCCTCTTGCAAATGCTTCAACAGATACCATTGGGGAACAGGCTTTGACCCCATAGATGATATATTTTCCCTTCAGATTTAGTCAAAGAACATCACTGGAACAGAACAATACATACACAGAGAGCAAACTTGAACTAATATAAACTTCTTCTTACGATTAATTTTCTCACTTTTATCATATAGTGAACAATGGTGTTGTAAATACCTAAATAATTACATATGCCAAGTAAGCATACATGTAAGTGACTACATGTGGTGTGATAGAACTTCAAAACCCTAGGCATAGTTGTCTATAGTAACATGAAAGCAAATAAGAAGAACCTGTCAAAGTCTAGAACTCTTGATTAGTTTGATTCCATAATAACCCAATGGAAGAAATGCTAAGCAACTGCATATTGATTATCTGGAGGGCTGGCTACACGAATAAACAAGGTAAGCTAAGTGGCGAAATGGATCGCTGGGTCCTACCACCTTGGTGAAAACTTGCTGGGACCCGAGGGGTATATAAGCCTCTTGCAAAAGCTTCAGCAGATACCATTGGGGAACAGGCTTTGACCCCATAGGTGGTATCTTTTCCCTTCAGATTTAGTCAAAGAACATCACTGGAACAGAACAATACATCCACACAGAGCAAACTTAAACTAATATAAACTTCTTCTTACGATTAATTTTCACAATTTTATCATACAGTGACCAGTGGTGTGTTAAATACCTAAAGAGTTACATATGCCAAGTAAGCATGCATGTAAGTGACTACATGTGGTGTGATAGAACTTCAAGACCCTAGGCATAGTTGTCTATAGTAACATGAAAGCAAATAAGAAGAACCTGTCAAAGTCTAGAACTCTTTATTAGTTTGATTCCGTAATAACCCAATGGAAGAAATGCTAAGCAAGTGCATATTGATTATCTGGAAGGCAGGCTACACAAATAAACGAGGTATGCAAAGGGGCGAAATGGATCGCTGGGTCCTACCACCTTGGTGAAAACTTGCTGGGACCCGAGGGGTATATAAGCCTCTTGCAAAAGCTTCAGCAGATACCACTGGGGAACAGGCTTTGACCCCATAGGTGGTATCTTTTCCCTTCAGATTTCGTCAAAGAACATCACTGGAACAGAACAATGCATCCACACAGAGCAAACTTAACTAATATAAACTTCTTCTTACGATTAATTTTCACAATTTTATCATACAGTGACCAGTGGTGTTGTAAATACCTAAAGAGTTACATATGCCAAGTAAGCATACATGTAAGTGACTACATGTGGTGTGATAGAACTTCAAGACCCTAGGCATAGTTGTCTATAGTAACATGAAAGCAAATAAGAAGAACCTGTCAAAGTCTAGAACTCTTGATTAGTTCGATTCCGTAATAACCCAATGGAAGAAATGCTAAGCAAGTGCATATTGATTATCTGGAAGGCAGGCTACACGAATAAACAATGTAAGCAAAGTGGCGAAATGGATCGCTGGGTCCTACCACCTTGGTGAAAACTTGCTGGGACCTGAGGGGTATAAATGCCTCTTGCAAAAGCTTTAGGATATACTACTGGGGAACAGGCTTTGACCCCATAGGTGATATCTTTTCCCTTCAGATTTAGTCACAGAACATCACTGGAACAGAAAAATACATCCACACAGAACAAACTTGAACTAATATAAACTTCTTCTTACGATTAATTTTCACACTTTTATAATGTAGTGACCAGTGGTGTTGTAAATACCTAAAGAGTTACATATGCCAAGTAAGCATACATGTAAGTGACTACATGTGGTGTGATAGAACTTCAAGACCCTAGGCATAGTTGTCTATAGTAACATGAAAGCAAAAAAGAAGAACCTGTCAAAGTCTAGAACTCTTGATTAGTTTGATTCCATAATAACCCAATGGAAAAAATGCTAAGCAAGTGCATATTGATTATCTGGAGGGCTGGCTACACGAATAAACAAGGTAAGCAAAGTGGCGAAATGTATCGCTTGGTCCTACCACCTTGGTGAAAACTTGCTGGGACCCGAGGGGTATAAATGCCTCTTGCAAAAGCTTAAGCAGATACCATTGGGGAACAGGCTTTGACCCCATAGGTGATATCTTTTCCCTTCAGATGTAGTCACAGAACATCACTGGAACAGAACAATACATCCACACAGAGCAAACTTGAACTAATATAAACTTCTTCTTACGATTAATTTTCACAATTTTATCATACAGTGACCAGTGGTGTTGTAAATACCTAAAGAGTTACATATGCCAAGTAAGCATACATGTAAGTGACTACATGTGGTGTGATAGAACTTCAAGACCCTAGGCATATTTGTCTATAGTAACATAAAAGCAAATAAGAAGAACCTGTCAAAGTCTAGAACTCTTGATTAGTTTGATTCCATAATAACCCAATGGAAAAAATGCTAAGCAAGTGCATATTGATTATCTGGAAGGCAGGCTACACAAATAAACAAGGTATGTAAAGGGACGAAATGGATCGCTGGGTCCTACCACCTTGTTGGTGAAAACTTGCTGGGACCCGAGGGGTATAAATGTCTCTTGCAAAAACTTCAGCAGATACCATTGGGGAACAGGCTTTGACCCCATAGGTGATATCATTTCCCTTCATATTTAGTCACAGAACATCACTGGAACAGAACAATGCATCCACACAAAGAAAACTTGAACTAATATAAACTTCTTCTTACGATTAATTTTCACACTTTTATCATATAGTGAACAATGGTGTTGTAAATACCTAAAGAATTGCATATGCCAAGTAAGCATACATGTAAGTGACTACATGTGGTGTGATAGAACTTCAAGACCCTAGGCATAGTTGTCTATAGTAACATGAAAGCAAATAAGAAGAACCTGTCAAAGTCTAGAACTCTTGATTAGTTCGATTCCGTAATAACCCAATGGAAGAAATGCTAAGCAAGTGCATATTGATTATCTGGAAGGCAGGCTACACGAATAAACAAGGTATGTAAAGGGGCGAAATGGATCGCTGGGTCCTACCACCTTGGTGAAAACTTGCTGGGACCCGAGGGGTATAAATGCCTCTTGCAAAAGCTTTAGCAGATACTACTGGGGAACAGGCTTTGACCCCATAGGTGATATCTTTTCCCTTCAGATTTAGTCACAGAACATCACTGGAACAGAAAAATACATCCACACAGAACAAACTTGAACTAATATAAACTTCTTCTTACGATTAATTTTCACACTTTTATAATGTAGTGACCAGTGGTGTTGTAAATACCTAAAGAGTTACATATGCCAAGTAAGCATACATGTAAGTGACTACATGTGGTGTGATAGAACTTCAAGACCCTAGGCATAGTTGTCTATAGTAACATGAAAGCAAATAAGAAGAACCTGTCAAAGTCTAGAACTCTTGATTAGTTTGATTCCATAATAACCCAATGGAAAAAATGCTAAGCAAGTGCATATTTATTATCTGGAAGGCAGGCTACATGAATAAACAAGGTATGTAAAGGGGCGAAATGGATCGCTGGGTCCTACCACCTTGGTGAAAACTTGCTGGGACCCGAGGGGTATAAATGCCTCTTGCAAAAGCTTCAGCAGATACCATTGGGGAACAGGCTTTGACCCCATAGCTGATATCTTTTCCCTTCAGATGTGGTCACAGAACATAACTGGAACAGAACAATACATCCACACAGAGCAAACTTGAACTAATATTAACTTCTTCTTATGATTAATTTTCACAATTTTATCATACAGTGACCAGTGGTGTTGTAAATACCTAAAGAGTTACATATGCCAAGTAGGCATACATGTAAGTGACTACATGTGGTGTGATAGAACTTCAAGACTCTAGGCATATTTGTCTATAGTAACATGAAAGCAAATAAGAAGAACCTGTCAAAGTCTAGAACTCTTGATTAGTTTGATTCCATAATAACCCAATGGAAAAAATGCTAAGCAAGTGCATATTTATTATCTGGAAGGAAGGCTACATGAATAAACAAGGTATGTAAAGGGGCGAAATGGATCGCTGGGTCCTACCACCTTGGTGAAAACTTGCTGGGACCCGAGGGGTATAAATGCCTCTTGCAAAAGCTTAAGCAGATACCATTGGGGAACAGGCTTTGACCCCATAGGTGATATCTTTTCCCTTCAGATTTAGTCACAGAACATCACTGGAACAGAACAATACCTACACAGAGAGCAAACTTGAACTAATATAAACTTCTTCTTACGAATAATTTTCTCACTTTTATCATATAGTGAACAATGGTGTTGTAAATACCTAAAGAATTACATATGCCAAGTAAGCATACATGTAAGTGACTACATGTGGTGTGATAGAACTTCAAAACCCTAGGCATAGTTGTCTATAGTAACATGAAAGCAAATAAGAAGAACCTGTCAAAGTCTAGAACTCTTGATTAGTTTGATTCCATAATAACCCAATGGAAGAAATGCTAAGCAACTGCATATTGATTATCTGGAGGGCTGGCTACACGAATAAACAAGGTAAGCTAAGTGGCGAAATGGATCGCTGGGTCCTACCACCTTGGTGAAAACTTGCTGGGACCCGAGGGGTATATAAGCCTCTTGCAAAAGCTTCAGCAGATACCATTGGGGAACAGGCTTTGACCCCATAGGTGATATCTTTTCCCTTCAGATTTAGTCACAGAACATCACTGGAACAGAAAAATACATCCACACAGAACAAACTTGAACTAACATAAACTTCTTCTTACGATTAATTTTCACACTTTTATAATGTAGTGACCAGTGGTGTTGTAAATACCTAAAGAGTTACATATGCCAAGTAAGCATACATGTAAGTGACTACATGTGGTGTGATAGAACTTCAAGACCCTAGGCATAGTTGTCTATAGTAACATGAAAGCAAATAAGAAGAACCTGTCAAAGTCTAGAACTCTTGATTAGTTTGATTCCATAATAACCCAATGGAAAAAATGCTAAGCAAGTGCATATTTATTATCTGGAAGGCAGGCTACATGAATAAACAAGGTATGTAAAGGGGCGAAATGGATCGCTGGGTCCTACCACCTTGGTGAAAACTTGCTGGGACCCGAGGGGTATAAATGCCTCTTGCAAAAGCTTCAGCAGATACCATTGGGGAACAGGCTTTGACCCCATAGCTGATATCTTTTCCCTTCAGATGTGGTCACAGAACATAACTGGAACAGAACAATACATCCACACAGAGCAAACTTGAACTAATATTAACTTCTTCTTATGATTAATTTTCACAATTTTATCATACAGTGACCAGTGGTGTTGTAAATACCTAAAGAGTTACATATGCCAAGTAGGCATACATGTAAGTGACTACATGTGGTGTGATAGAACTTCAAGACTCTAGGCATATTTGTCTATAGTAACATGAAAGCAAATAAGAAGAACCTGTCAAAGTCTAGAACTCTTGATTAGTTTGATTCCATAATAACCCAATGGAAAAAATGCTAAGCAAGTGCATATTTATTATCTGGAAGGCAGGCTACATGAATAAACAAGGTATGTAAAGGGGCGAAATGGATCGCTGGGTCCTACCACCTTGGTGAAAACTTGCTGGGACCCGAGGGGTATAAATGCCTCTTGCAAAAGCTTAAGCAGATACCATTGGGGAACAGGCTTTGACCCCATAGGTGATATCTTTTCCCTTCAGATTTAGTCACAGAACATCACTGGAACAGAACAATACATACACAGAGAGCAAACTTGAACTAATATAAACTTCTTCTTACGAATAATTTTCTCACTTTTATCATATAGTGAACAATGGTGTTGTAAATACCTAAAGAATTACATATGCCAAGTAAGCATACATGTAAGTGACTACATGTGGTGTGATAGAACTTCAAAACCCTAGGCATAGTTGTCTATAGTAACATGAAAGCAAATAAGAAGAACCTGTCAAAGTCTAGAACTCTTGATTAGTTTGATTCCATAATAACCCAATGGAAGAAATGCTAAGCAACTGCATATTGATTATCTGGAGGGCTGGCTACACGAATAAACAAGGTAAGCTAAGTGGCGAAATGGATCGCTGGGTCCTACCACCTTGGTGAAAACTTGCTGGGACCCGAGGGGTATATAAGCCTCTTGCAAAAGCTTCAGCAGATACCATTGGGGAACAGGCTTTGACCCCATAGGTGGTATCTTTTCCCTTCAGATTTAGTCAAAGAACATCACTGGAACAGAACAATACATCCACACAGAGCAAACTTAAACTAATATAAACTTCTTCTTACGATTAATTTTCACAATTTTATCATACAGTGACCAGTGGTGTGTTAAATACCTAAAGAGTTACATATGCCAAGTAAGCATACATGTAAGTGACTACATGTGGTGTGATAGAACTTCAAGACCCTAGGCATAGTTGTCTATAGTAACATGAAAGCAAATAAGAAGAACCTGTCAAAGTCTAGAACTCTTGATTAGTTTGATTCCGTAATAACCCAATGGAAGAAATGCTAAGCAAGTGCATATTGATTATCTGGAAGGCAGGCTACACAAATAAACAAGGTATGTAAAGGGACGAAATGGATCGCTGGGTCCTACCACCTTGGTGAAAACTTGCTGGGACCCGAGGGTTATATATGCCTCTTGCAAATGCTTCAGCAGATACCATTGGGGAACAGGCTTTGACCCCATAGATGATATCTTTTCCCTTCAGATTTAGTCAAAGAACATCACTAGAACAGAACAATACATATACAGAGAGCAAACTTGAACTAATATAAACTTCTTCTTACGATTAATTTTCTCACTTTTATCATACAGTGAACAATGGTGTTGTAAATACCTAAAGAATTACATATGCCAAGTAAGCATTCATGTAAGTGACTACATGTGGTGTGATAGAACTTCAAAACCCTAGGCATAGTTGTCTATAGTAACATGAAAGCAAATAAGAAGAACCTGTCAAAGTCTAGAACTCTTGATTAGTTTGATTCCATAATAACCCAATGGAAGAAATGCTAAGCAAGTGCATATTGATTATCTGGAGGGCTGGCTACACAAATAAACAAGGTAAGCAAAGTGGCGAAATGTATCGCTGGGTCCTACCACCTTGGTGAAAACTTGCTGGGACCCGAGGGGTATAAATGCCTCTTGCAAAAGCTTAAGCAGATACCATTGGGGAACAGGCTTTGACCCCATAGGTGATATATTTTCCCTTCAGATTTAGTCAAAGAACATCACTGGAACAGAACAATACATACACAGAGAGCAAACTTGAACTAATATAAACTTCTTCTTACGATTAATTTTCTCACTTTTATCATATAGTGAACAATGGTGTTGTAAATACCTAAATAATTACATATGCCAAGTAAGCATACATGTAAGTGACTACATGTGGTGTGATAGAACTTCAAAACCCTAGGCATAGTTGTCTATAGTAACATGAAAGCAAATAAGAAGAACCTGTCAAAGTCTAGAACTCTTGATTAGTTTGATTCCATAATAACCCAATGGAAGAAATGCTAAGCAACTGCATATTGATTATCTGGAGGGCTGGCTACACGAATAAACAAGGTAAGCTAAGTGGCGAAATGGATCGCTGGGTCCTACCACCTTGGTGAAAACTTGCTGGGACCCGAGGGGTATATAAGCCTCTTGCAAAAGCTTCAGCAGATACCATTGGGGAACAGGCTTTGACCCCATAGGTGGTATCTTTTCCCTTCAGATTTAGTCAAAGAACATCACTGGAACAGAACAATACATCCACACAGAGCAAACTTAAACTAATATAAACTTCTTCTTACGATTAATTTTCACAATTTTATCATACAGTGACCAGTGGTGTGTTAAATACCTAAAGAGTTACATATGCCAAGTAAGCATACATGTAAGTGACTACATGTGGTGTGATAGAACTTCAAGACCCTAGGCATAGTTGTCTATAGTAACATGAAAGCAAATAAGAAGAACCTGTCAAAGTCTAGAACTCTTGATTAGTTTGATTCCGTAATAACCCAATGGAAGAAATGCTAAGCAAGTGCATATTGATTATCTGGAAGGCAGGCTACACAAATAAACAAGGTATGTAAAGGGACGAAATGGATCGCTGGGTCCTACCACCTTGGTGAAAACTTGCTGGGACCCGAGGGTTATATATGCCTCTTGCAAATGCTTCAGCAGATACCATTGGGGAACAGGCTTTGACCCCATAGATGATATCTTTTCCCTTCAGATTTAGTCAAAGAACATCACTAGAACAGAACAATACATACACAGAGAGCAAACTTGAACTAATATAAACTTCTTCTTACGATTAATTTTCTCACTTTTATCATATAGTGAACAATGGTGTTGTAAATACCTAAATAATTACATATGCCAAGTAAGCATACATGTAAGTGACTACATGTGGTGTGATAGAACTTCAAAACCCTAGGCATAGTTGTCTATAGTAACATGAAAGCAAATAAGAAGAACCTGTCAAAGTCTAGAACTCTTGATTAGTTTGATTCCATAATAACCCAATGGAAGAAATGCTAAGCAACTGCATATTGATTATCTGGAGGGCTGGCTACACGAATAAACAAGGTAAGCTAAGTGGCGAAATGGATCGCTGGGTCCTACCACCTTGGTGAAAACTTGCTGGGACCCGAGGGGTATATAAGCCTCTTGCAAAAGCTTCAGCAGATACCATTGGGGAACAGGCTTTGACCCCATAGGTGGTATCTTTTCCCTTCAGATTTAGTCAAAGAACATCACTGGAACAGAACAATACATCCACACAGCAAACTTAAACTAATATAAACTTCTTCTTACGATTAATTTTCACAATTTTATCATACAGTGACCAGTGGTGTGTTAAATACCTAAAGAGTTACATATGCCAAGTAAGCATACATGTAAGTGACTACATGTGGTGTGATAGAACTTCAAGACCCTAGGCATAGTTGTCTATAGTAACATGAAAGCAAATAAGAAGAACCTGTCAAAGTCTAGAACTCTTGATTAGTTTGATTCCGTAATAACCCAATGGAAGAAATGCTAAGCAAGTGCATATTGATTATCTGGAAGGCAGGCTACACAAAAAAACGAGGTATGCAAAGGGGCGAAATGGATCGCTGGGTCCTACCACCTTGGTGAAAACTTGCTGGGACCCGAGGGGTATATAAGCCTCTTGCAAAAGCTTCAGCAGATACCACTGGGGAACAGGCTTTGACCCCATAGGTGGTATCTTTTCCCTTCAGATTTCGTCAAATAACATCACTGGAACAGAACAATGCATCCACACAGAGCAAACTTAACTAATATAAACTTCTTCTTACGATTAATTTTCACAATTTTATCATACAGTGACCAGTGGTGTTGTAAATACCTAAAGAGTTACATATGCCAAGTAAGCATACATGTAAGTGACTACATGTGGTGTGATAGAACTTCAAGACCCTAGGCATAGTTGTCTATAGTAACATGAAAGCAAATAAGAAGAACCTGTCAAAGTCTAGAACTCTTGATTAGTTCGATTCCATAATAACCCAATGGAAGAAATGCTAAGCAAGTGCATATTGATTATCTGGAAGGCAGGCTACACGAATAAACAATGTAAGCAAAGTGGCGAAATGGATCGCTGGGTCCTACCACCTTGGTGAAAACTTGCTGGGACCTGAGGGGTATAAATGCCTCTTGCAAAAGCTTTAGGATATACTACTGGGGAACAGGCTTTGACCCCATAGGTGATATCTTTTCCCTTCAGATTTAGTCACAGAACATCACTGGAACAGAAAAATACATCCACACAGAACAAACTTGAACTAATATAAACTTCTTCTTACGATTAATTTTCACACTTTTATAATGTAGTGACCAGTGGTGTTGTAAATACCTAAAGAGTTACATATGCCAAGTAAGCATACATGTAAGTGACTACATGTGGTGTGATAGAACTTCAAGACCCTAGGCATAGTTGTCTATAGTAACATGAAAGCAAATAAGAAGAACCTGTCAAAGTCTAGAACTCTTGATTAGTTTGATTCCATAATAACCCAATGGAAAAAATGCTAAGCAAGTGCATATTGATTATCTGGAGGGCTGGCTACACGAATAAACAAGGTAAGCAAAGTGGCGAAATGTATCGCTTGGTCCTACCACCTTGGTGAAAACTTGCTGGGACCCGAGGGGTATAAATGCCTCTTGCAAAAGCTTAAGCAGATACCATTGGGGAACAGGCTTTGACCCCATAGGTGATATCTTTTCCCTTCAGATGTAGTCACAGAACATCACTGGAACAGAACAATACATCCACACAGAGCAAACTTGAACTAATATAAACTTCTTCTTACGATTAATTTTCACAATTTTATCATACAGTGACCAGTGGTGTTGTAAATACCTAAAGAGTTACATATGCCAAGTAAGCATACATGTAAGTGACTACATGTGGTGTGATAGAACTTCAAGACCCTAGGCATAGTTGTCTATAGTAACATGAAAGCAAATAAGAAGAACCTGTCAAAGTCTAGAACTCTTGATTAGTTTGATTCCGTAATAACCCAATGGAAGAAATGCTAAGCAAGTGCATATTGATTATCTGGAAGGCAGGCTACACAAATAAACGAGGTATGCAAAGGGGCGAAATGGATCGCTGGGTCCTACCACCTTGGTGAAAACTTGCTGGGACCCGAGGGGTATATAAGCCTCTTGCAAAAGCTTCAGCAGATACCACTGGGGAACAGGCTTTGACCCCATAGGTGGTATCTTTTCCCTTCAGATTTCGTCAAAGAACATCACTGGAACAGAACAATGCATCCACACAGAGCAAACTTAAATAATATAAACTTCTTCTTACGATTAATTTTCACAATTTTATCATACAGTGACCAGTGGTGTTGTAAATACCTAAAGAGTTACATATGCCAAGTAAGCATACATGTAAGTGACTACATGTGGTGTGATAGAACTTCAAGACCCTAGGCATAGTTGTCTATAGTAACATGAAAGCAAATAAGAAGAACCTGTCAAAGTCTAGAACTCTTGATTAGTTCGATTCCGTAATAACCCAATGGAAGAAATGCTAAGCAAGTGCATATTGATTATCTGGAAGGCAGGCTACACGAATAAACAATGTAAGCAAAGTGGCGAAATGGATCGCTGGGTCCTACCACCTTGGTGAAAACTTGCTGGGACCCGAGGGGTATAAATGCCTCTTGCAAAAGCTTCAGCAGATACTACTGGGGAACAGGCTTTGACCCCATAGGTGATATCTTTTCCCTTCAGATTTAGTCACAGAACATCACTGGAACAGAAAAATACATCCACACAGAACAAACTTGAACTAATATAAACTTCTTCTTACGATTAATTTTCACACTTTTATAATGTAGTGACCAGTGGTGTTGTAAATACCTAAAGAGTTACATATGCCAAGTAAGCATACATGTAAGTGACTACATGTGGTGTGATAGAACTTCAAGACCCTAGGCATAGTTGTCTATAGTAACATGAAAGCAAATAAGAAGAACCTGTCAAAGTCTAGAACTCTTGATTAGTTTGATTCCATAATAACCCAATGGAAAAAATGCTAAGCAAGTGCATATTTATTATCTGGAAGGCAGGCTACATGAATAAACAAGGTATGTAAAGGGGCGAAATGGATCGCTGGGTCCTACCACCTTGGTGAAAACTTGCTGGGACCCGAGGGGTATAAATGCCTCTTGCAAAAGCTTAAGCAGATACCATTGGGGAACAGGCTTTGACCCCATAGGTGACATCTTTTCCCTTCAGATTTAGTCACAGAACATCACTGGAACAGAACAATACATACACAGAGAGCAAACTTGAACTAATATAAACTTCTTCTTACGAATAATTTTCTCACTTTTATCATATAGTGAACAATGGTGTTGTAAATACCTAAAGAATTACATATGCCAAGTAAGCATACATGTAAGTGACTACATGTGGTGTGATAGAACTTCAAAACCCTAGGCATAGTTGTCTATAGTAACATGAAAGCAAATAAGAAGAACCTGTCAAAGTCTAGAACTCTTGATTAGTTTGATTCCATAATAACCCAATGGAAGAAATGCTAAGCAACTGCATATTGATTATCTGGAGGGCTGGCTACACGAATAAACAAGGTAAGCTAAGTGGCGAAATGGATCGCTGGGTCCTACCACCTTGGTGAAAACTTGCTGGGACCCGAGGGGTATATAAGCCTCTTGCAAAAGCTTCAGCAGATACCATTGGGGAACAGGCTTTGACCCCATAGGTGGTATCTTTTCCCTTCAGATTTAGTCAAAGAACATCACTGGAACAGAACAATACATCCACACAGAGCAAACTTAAACTAATATAAACTTCTTCTTACGATTCATTTTCACAATTTTATCATACAGTGACCAGTGGTGTGTTAAATACCTAAAGAGTTACATATGCCAAGTAAGCATACATGTAAGTGACTACATGTGGTGTGATAGAACTTCAAGACCCTAGGCATAGTTGTCTATAGTAACATGAAAGCAAATAAGAAGAACCTGTCAAAGTCTAGAACTCTTGATTAGTTTGATTCCGTAATAACCCAATGGAAGAAATGCTAAGCAAGTGCATATTGATTATCTGGAAGGCAGGCTACACAAATAAACGAGGTATGCAAAGGGGCGAAATGGATCGCTGGGTACGACCACCTTGGTGAAAACTTGCTGGGACCCGAGGGTTATATATGCCTCTTGCAAATGCTTCAGCAGATACCATTGGGGAACAGGCTTTGACCCCATAGATGATATCTTTTCCCTTCAGATTTAGTCAAAGAACATCACTAGAACAGAACAATACATACACAGAGAGCAAACTTGAACTAATATAAACTTCTTCTTACGATTAATTTTCTCACTTTTATCATACAGTGAACAATGGTGTTGTAAATACCTAAAGAATTACATATGCCAAGTAAGCATTCATGTAAGTGACTACATGTGGTGTGATAGAACTTCAAAACTCTAGGCATAGTTGTCTATAGTAACATGAAAGCAAATAAGAAGAACCTGTCAAAGTCTAGAACTCTTGATTAGTTTGATTCCATAATAACCCAATGGAAGAAATGCTAAGCAACTGCATATTGATTATCTGGAGGGCTGGCTACACGAATAAACAAGGTAAGCAAAGTGGCGAAATGTATCGCTGGGTCCTACCACCTTGGTGAAAATTTGCTGGGACCCGAGGGGTATAAATGCCTCTTGCAAAAGCTTAAGCAGATACCATTGGGGAACAGGCTTTGACCCCATAGGTGATATATTTTCCCTTCAGATTTAGTCAAAGAACATCACTGGAACAGAACAATACATACACAGAGAGCAAACTTGAACTAATATAAACTTCTTCTTACGATTAATTTTCTCACTTTTATCATATAGTGAACAATGGTGTTGTAAATACCTAAATAATTACATATGCCAAGTAAGCATACATGTAAGTGACTACATGTGGTGTGATAGAACTTCAAGACCCTAGGCATAGTTGTCTATAGTAACATGAAAGCAAATAAGAAGAACCTGTCAAAGTCTAGAACTCTTGATTAGTTTGATTCCGTAATAACCCAATGGAAGAAATGCTAAGCAAGTGCATATTGATTATCTGGAAGGCAGGCTACACAAAAAAACGAGGTATGCAAAGGGGCGAAATGGATCGCTGGGTCCTACCACCTTGGTGAAAACTTGCTGGGACCCGAGGGGTATATAAGCCTCTTGCAAAAGCTTCAGCAGATACCACTGGGGAACAGGCTTTGACCCCATAGGTGGTATCTTTTCCCTTCAGATTTCGTCAAATAACATCACTGGAACAGAACAATGCATCCACACAGAGCAAACTTAACTAATATAAACTTCTTCTTACGATTAATTTTCACAATTTTATCATACAGTGACCAGTGGTGTTGTAAATACCTAAAGAGTTACATATGCCAAGTAAGCATACATGTAAGTGACTACATGTGGTGTGATAGAACTTCAAGACCCTAGGCATAGTTGTCTATAGTAACATGAAAGCAAATAAGAAGAACCTGTCAAAGTCTAGAACTCTTGATTAGTTCGATTCCATAATAACCCAATGGAAGAAATGCTAAGCAAGTGCATATTGATTATCTGGAAGGCAGGCTACACGAATAAACAATGTAAGCAAAGTGGCGAAATGGATCGCTGGGTCCTACCACCTTGGTGAAAACTTGCTGGGACCTGAGGGGTATAAATGCCTCTTGCAAAAGCTTTAGGATATACTACTGGGGAACAGGCTTTGACCCCATAGGTGATATCTTTTCCCTTCAGATTTAGTCACAGAACATCACTGGAACAGAAAAATACATCCACACAGAACAAACTTGAACTAATATAAACTTCTTCTTACGATTAATTTTCACACTTTTATAATGTAGTGACCAGTGGTGTTGTAAATACCTAAAGAGTTACATATGCCAAGTAAGCATACATGTAAGTGACTACATGTGGTGTGATAGAACTTCAAGACCCTAGGCATAGTTGTCTATAGTAACATGAAAGCAAATAAGAAGAACCTGTCAAAGTCTAGAACTCTTGATTAGTTTGATTCCATAATAACCCAATGGAAAAAATGCTAAGCAAGTGCATATTGATTATCTGGAGGGCTGGCTACACGAATAAACAAGGTAAGCAAAGTGGCGAAATGTATCGCTTGGTCCTACCACCTTGGTGAAAACTTGCTGGGACCCGAGGGGTATAAATGCCTCTTGCAAAAGCTTAAGCAGATACCATTGGGGAACAGGCTTTGACCCCATAGGTGATATCTTTTCCCTTCAGATGTAGTCACAGAACATCACTGGAACAGAACAATACATCCACACAGAGCAAACTTGAACTAATATAAACTTCTTCTTACGATTAATTTTCACAATTTTATCATACAGTGACCAGTGGTGTTGTAAATACCTAAAGAGTTACATATGCCAAGTAAGCATACATGTAAGTGACTACATGTGGTGTGATAGAACTTCAAGACCCTAGGCATAGTTGTCTATAGTAACATGAAAGCAAATAAGAAGAACCTGTCAAAGTCTAGAACTCTTGATTAGTTTGATTCCGTAATAACCCAATGGAAGAAATGCTAAGCAAGTGCATATTGATTATCTGGAAGGCAGGCTACACAAATAAACGAGGTATGCAAAGGGGCGAAATGGATCGCTGGGTCCTACCACCTTGGTGAAAACTTGCTGGGACCCGAGGGGTATATAAGCCTCTTGCAAAAGCTTCAGCAGATACCACTGGGGAACAGGCTTTGACCCCATAGGTGGTATCTTTTCCCTTCAGATTTCGTCAAAGAACATCACTGGAACAGAACAATGCATCCACACAGAGCAAACTTAACTAATATAAACTTCTTCTTACGATTAATTTTCACAATTTTATCATACAGTGACCAGTGGTGTTGTAAATACCTAAAGAGTTACATATGCCAAGTAAGCATACATGTAAGTGACTACATGTGGTGTGATAGAACTTCAAGACCCTAGGCATAGTTGTCTATAGTAACATGAAAGCAAATAAGAAGAACCTGTCAAAGTCTAGAACTCTTGATTAGTTCGATTCCGTAATAACCCAATGGAAGAAATGCTAAGCAAGTGCATATTGATTATCTGGAAGGCAGGCTACACGAATAAACAATGTAAGCAAAGTGGCGAAATGGATCGCTGGGTCCTACCACCTTGGTGAAAACTTGCTGGGACCCGAGGGGTATAAATGCCTCTTGCAAAAGCTTCAGCAGATACTACTGGGGAACAGGCTTTGACCCCATAGGTGATATCTTTTCCCTTCAGATTTAGTCACAGAACATCACTGGAACAGAAAAATACATCCACACAGAACAAACTTGAACTAATATAAACTTCTTCTTACGATTAATTTTCACACTTTTATAATGTAGTGACCAGTGGTGTTGTAAATACCTAAAGAGTTACATATGCCAAGTAAGCATACATGTAAGTGACTACATGTGGTGTGATAGAACTTCAAGACCCTAGGCATAGTTGTCTATAGTAACATGAAAGCAAAAAAGAAGAACCTGTCAAAGTCTAGAACTCTTGATTAGTTTGATTCCATAATAACCCAATGGAAAAAATGCTAAGCAAGTGCATATTGATTATCTGGAGGGCTGGCTACACGAATAAACAAGGTAAGCAAAGTGGCGAAATGTATCGCTTGGTCCTACCACCTTGGTGAAAACTTGCTGGGACCCGAGGGGTATAAATGCCTCTTGCAAAAGCTTAAGCAGATACCATTGGGGAACAGGCTTTGACCCCATAGGTGATATCTTTTCCCTTCAGATGTAGTCACAGAACATCACTGGAACAGAACAATACATCCACACAGAGCAAACTTGAACTAATATAAACTTCTTCTTACGATTAATTTTCACAATTTTATCATACAGTGACCAGTGGTGTTGTAAATACCTAAAGAGTTACATATGCCAAGTAAGCATACATGTAAGTGACTACATGTGGTGTGATAGAACTTCAAGACCCTAGGCATATTTGTCTATAGTAACATAAAAGCAAATAAGAAGAACCTGTCAAAGTCTAGAACTCTTGATTAGTTTGATTCCATAATAACCCAATGGAAAAAATGCTAAGCAAGTGCATATTGATTATCTGGAAGGCAGGCTACACAAATAAACAAGGTATGTAAAGGGACGAAATGGATCGCTGGGTCCTACCACCTTGTTGGTGAAAACTTGCTGGGACCCGAGGGGTATAAATGTCTCTTGCAAAAACTTCAGCAGATACCATTGGGGAACAGGCTTTGACCCCATAGGTGATATCATTTCCCTTCATATTTAGTCACAGAACATCACTGGAACAGAACAATGCATCCACACAAAGAAAACTTGAACTAATATAAACTTCTTCTTACGATTAATTTTCACACTTTTATCATATAGTGAACAATGGTGTTGTAAATACCTAAAGAATTGCATATGCCAAGTAAGCATACATGTAAGTGACTACATGTGGTGTGATAGAACTTCAAGACCCTAGGCATAGTTGTCTATAGTAACATGAAAGCAAATAAGAAGAACCTGTCAAAGTCTAGAACTCTTGATTAGTTCGATTCCGTAATAACCCAATGGAAGAAATGCTAAGCAAGTGCATATTGATTATCTGGAAGGCAGGCTACACGAATAAACAAGGTATGTAAAGGGGCGAAATGGATCGCTGGGTCCTACCACCTTGGTGAAAACTTGCTGGGACCCGAGGGGTATAAATGCCTCTTGCAAAAGCTTTAGCAGATACTACTGGGGAACAGGCTTTGACCCCATAGGTGATATCTTTTCCCTTCAGATTTAGTCACAGAACATCACTGGAACAGAAAAATACATCCACACAGAACAAACTTGAACTAATATAAACTTCTTCTTACGATTAATTTTCACACTTTTATAATGTAGTGACCAGTGGTGTTGTAAATACCTAAAGAGTTACATATGCCAAGTAAGCATACATGTAAGTGACTACATGTGGTGTGATAGAACTTCAAGACCCTAGGCATAGTTGTCTATAGTAACATGAAAGCAAATAAGAAGAACCTGTCAAAGTCTAGAACTCTTGATTAGTTTGATTCCATAATAACCCAATGGAAAAAATGCTAAGCAAGTGCATATTTATTATCTGGAAGGCAGGCTACATGAATAAACAAGGTATGTAAAGGGGCGAAATGGATCGCTGGGTCCTACCACCTTGGTGAAAACTTGCTGGGACCCGAGGGGTATAAATGCCTCTTGCAAAAGCTTCAGCAGATACCATTGGGGAACAGGCTTTGACCCCATAGCTGATATCTTTTCCCTTCAGATGTGGTCACAGAACATAACTGGAACAGAACAATACATCCACACAGAGCAAACTTGAACTAATATTAACTTCTTCTTATGATTAATTTTCACAATTTTATCATACAGTGACCAGTGGTGTTGTAAATACCTAAAGAGTTACATATGCCAAGTAGGCATACATGTAAGTGACTACATGTGGTGTGATAGAACTTCAAGACTCTAGGCATATTTGTCTATAGTAACATGAAAGCAAATAAGAAGAACCTGTCAAAGTCTAGAACTCTTGATTAGTTTGATTCCATAATAACCCAATGGAAAAAATGCTAAGCAAGTGCATATTTATTATCTGGAAGGCAGGCTACATGAATAAACAAGGTATGTAAAGGGGCGAAATGGATCGCTGGGTCCTACCACCTTGGTGAAAACTTGCTGGGACCCGAGGGGTATAAATGCCTCTTGCAAAAGCTTAAGCAGATACCATTGGGGAACAGGCTTTGACCCCATAGGTGATATCTTTTCCCTTCAGATTTAGTCACAGAACATCACTGGAACAGAACAATACATACACAGAGAGCAAACTTGAACTAATATAAACTTCTTCTTACGAATAATTTTCTCACTTTTATCATATAGTGAACAATGGTGTTGTAAATACCTAAAGAATTACATATGCCAAGTAAGCATACATGTAAGTGACTACATGTGGTGTGATAGAACTTCAAAACCCTAGGCATAGTTGTCTATAGTAACATGAAAGCAAATAAGAAGAACCTGTCAAAGTCTAGAACTCTTGATTAGTTTGATTCCATAATAACCCAATGGAAGAAATGCTAAGCAACTGCATATTGATTATCTGGAGGGCTGGCTACACGAATAAACAAGGTAAGCTAAGTGGCGAAATGGATCGCTGGGTCCTACCACCTTGGTGAAAACTTGCTGGGACCCGAGGGGTATATAAGCCTCTTGCAAAAGCTTCAGCAGATACCATTGGGGAACAGGCTTTGACCCCATAGGTGGTATCTTTTCCCTTCAGATTTAGTCAAAGAACATCACTGGAACAGAACAATACATCCACACAGAGCAAACTTAAACTAATATAAACTTCTTCTTACGATTAATTTTCACAATTTTATCATACAGTGACCAGTGGTGTGTTAAATACCTAAAGAGTTACATATGCCAAGTAAGCATACATGTAAGTGACTACATGTGGTGTGATAGAACTTCAAGACCCTAGGCATAGTTGTCTATAGTAACATGAAAGCAAATAAGAAGAACCTGTCAAAGTCTAGAACTCTTGATTAGTTTGATTCCGTAATAACCCAATGGAAGAAATGCTAAGCAAGTGCATATTGATTATCTGGAAGGCAGGCTACACAAATAAACGAGGTATGCAAAGGGGCGAAATGGATCGCTGGGTACGACCACCTTGGTGAAAACTTGCTGGGACCCGAGGGTTATATATGCCTCTTGCAAATGCTTCAGCAGATACCATTGGGGAACAGGCTTTGACCCCATAGATGATATCTTTTCCCTTCAGATTTAGTCAAAGAACATCACTAGAACAGAACAATACATATACAGAGAGCAAACTTGAACTAATATAAACTTCTTCTTACGATTAATTTTCTCACTTTTATCATACAGTGAACAATGGTGTTGTAAATACCTAAAGAATTACATATGCCAAGTAAGCATTCATGTAAGTGACTACATGTGGTGTGATAGAACTTCAAAACCCTAGGCATAGTTGTCTATAGTAACATGAAAGCAAATAAGAAGAACCTGTCAAAGTCTAGAACTCTTGATTAGTTTGATTCCATAATAACCCAATGGAAGAAATGCTAAGCAAGTGCATATTGATTATCTGGAGGGCTGGCTACACGAATAAACAAGGTAAGCAAAGTGGCGAAATGTATTGCTGGGTCCTACCACCTTGGTGAAAACTTGCTGGGACCCGAGGGGTATAAATGCCTCTTGCAAAAGCTTAAGCAGATACCATTGGGGAACAGGCTTTGACCCCATAGGTGATATATTTTCCCTTCAGATTTAGTCAAAGAACATCACTGGAACAGAACAATACATACACAGAGAGCAAACTTGAACTAATATAAACTTCTTCTTACGATTAATTTTCTCACTTTTATCATATAGTGAACAATGGTGTTGTAAATACCTAAATAATTACATATGCCAAGTAAGCATACATGTAAGTGACTACATGTGGTGTGATAGAACTTCAAAACCCTAGGCATAGTTGTCTATAGTAACATGAAAGCAAATAAGAAGAACCTGTCAAAGTCTAGAACTCTTGATTAGTTTGATTCCATAATAACCCAATGGAAGAAATGCTAAGCAACTGCATATTGATTATCTGGAGGGCTGGCTACACGAATAAACAAGGTAAGCTAAGTGGCGAAATGGATCGCTGGGTCCTACCACCTTGGTGAAAACTTGCTGGGACCCGAGGGGTATATAAGCCTCTTGCAAAAGCTTCAGCAGATACCATTGGGGAACAGGCTTTGACCCCATAGGTGGTATCTTTTCCCTTCAGATTTAGTCACAGAACATCACTGGAACAGAACAATACATCCACACAGCAAACTTAAACTAATATAAACTTCTTCTTACGATTAATTTTCACAATTTTATCATACAGTGACCAGTGGTGTGTTAAATACCTAAAGAGTTACATATGCCAAGTAAGCATACATGTAAGTGACTACATGTGGTGTGATAGAACTTCAAGACCCTAGGCATAGTTGTCTATAGTAACATGAAAGCAAATAAGAAGAACCTGTCAAAGTCTAGAACTCTTGATTAGTTTGATTCCGTAATAACCCAATGGAAGAAATGCTAAGCAAGTGCATATTGATTATCTGGAAGGCAGGCTACACAAAAAAACGAGGTATGCAAAGGGGCGAAATGGATCGCTGGGTCCTACCACCTTGGTGAAAACTTGCTGGGACCCGAGGGGTATATAAGCCTCTTGCAAAAGCTTCAGCAGATACCACTGGGGAACAGGCTTTGACCCCATAGGTGGTATCTTTTCCCTTCAGATTTCGTCAAATAACATCACTGGAACAGAACAATGCATCCACACAGAGCAAACTTAACTAATATAAACTTCTTCTTACGATTAATTTTCACAATTTTATCATACAGTGACCAGTGGTGTTGTAAATACCTAAAGAGTTACATATGCCAAGTAAGCATACATGTAAGTGACTACATGTGGTGTGATAGAACTTCAAGACCCTAGGCATAGTTGTCTATAGTAACATGAAAGCAAATAAGAAGAACCTGTCAAAGACTAGAACTCTTGATTAGTTCGATTCCATAATAACCCAATGGAAGAAATGCTAAGCAAGTGCATATTGATTATCTGGAAGGCAGGCTACACGAATAAACAATGTAAGCAAAGTGGCGAAATGGATCGCTGGGTCCTACCACCTTGGTGAAAACTTGCTGGGACCTGAGGGGTATAAATGCCTCTTGCAAAAGCTTTAGGATATACTACTGGGGAACAGGCTTTGACCCCATAGGTGATATCTTTTCCCTTCAGATTTAGTCACAGAACATCACTGGAACAGAAAAATACATCCACACAGAACAAACTTGAACTAATATAAACTTCTTCTTACGATTAATTTTCACACTTTTATAATGTAGTGACCAGTGGTGTTGTAAATACCTAAAGAGTTACATATGCCAAGTAAGCATACATGTAAGTGACTACATGTGGTGTGATAGAACTTCAAGACCCTAGGCATAGTTGTCTATAGTAACATGAAAGCAAATAAGAAGAACCTGTCAAAGTCTAGAACTCTTGATTAGTTTGATTCCATAATAACCCAATGGAAAAAATGCTAAGCAAGTGCATATTGATTATCTGGAGGGCTGGCTACACGAATAAACAAGGTAAGCAAAGTGGCGAAATGTATCGCTTGGTCCTACCACCTTGGTGAAAACTTGCTGGGACCCGAGGGGTATAAATGCCTCTTGCAAAAGCTTAAGCAGATACCATTGGGGAACAGGCTTTGACCCCATAGGTGATATCTTTTCCCTTCAGATGTAGTCACAGAACATCACTGGAACAGAACAATACATCCACACAGAGCAAACTTGAACTAATATAAACTTCTTCTTACGATTAATTTTCACAATTTTATCATACAGTGACCAGTGGTGTTGTAAATACCTAAAGAGTTACATATGCCAAGTAAGCATACATGTAAGTGACTACATGTGGTGTGATAGAACTTCAAGACCCTAGGCATATTTGTCTATAGTAACATAAAAGCAAATAAGAAGAACCTGTCAAAGTCTAGAACTCTTGATTAGTTTGATTCCGTAATAACCCAATGGAAAAAATGCTAAGCAAGTGCATATTGATTATCTGGAAGGCAGGCTACACAAATAAACAAGGTATGTAAAGGGACGAAATGGATCGCTGGGTCCTACCACATTGGTGAAAACTTGCTGGGACCCGAGGGGTATATAAGCCTCTTGCAAAAGCTTTAGCAGATACTACTGGGGAACAGGCTTTGACCCCATAGGTGATATCTTTTCCCTTCAGATTTAGTCACAGAACATCACTGGAACAGAAAAATACATCCACACAGAACAAACTTGAACTAATATAAACTTCTTCTTACGATTAATTTTCACACTTTTATAATGTAGTGACCAGTGGTGTTGTAAATACCTAAAGAGTTACATATGCCAAGTAAGCATACATGTAAGTGACTACATGTGGTGTGATAGAACTTCAAGACCCTAGGCATAGTTGTCTATAGTAACATGAAAGCAAATAAGAAGAACCTGTCAAAGTCTAGAACTCTTGATTAGTTTGATTCCATAATAACCCAATGGAAAAAATGCTAAGCAAGTGCATATTTATTATCTGGAAGGCAGGCTACATGAATAAACAAGGTATGTAAAGGGGCGAAATGGATCGCTGGTTCCTACCACCTTGGTGAAAACTTGCTGGGACCCGAGGGGTATAAATGCCTCTCGCAAAAGCTTCAGCAGATACCATTGGGGAACAGGCTTTGACCCCATAGCTGATATCTTTTCCCTTCAGATGTGGTCACAGAACATAACTGGAACAGAACAATACATCCACACAGAGCAAACTTGAACTAATATTAACTTCTTCTTATGATTAATTTTCACAATTTTATCATACAGTGACCAGTGGTGTTGTAAATACCTAAAGAGTTACATATGCCAAGTAGGCATACATGTAAGTGACTACATGTGGTGTGATAGAACTTCAAGACTCTAGGCATATTTGTCTATAGTAACATGAAAGCAAATAAGAAGAACCTGTCAAAGTCTAGAACTCTTGATTAGTTTGATTCCATAATAACCCAATGGAAAAAATGCTAAGCAAGTGCATATTTATTATCTGGAAGGCAGGCTACATGAATAAACAAGGTATGTAAAGGGGCGAAATGGATCGCTGGGTCCTACCACCTTGGTGAAAACTTGCTGGGACCCGAGGGGTATAAATGCCTCTTGCAAAAGCTTAAGCAGATACCATTGGGGAACAGGCTTTGACCCCATAGGTGATATCTTTTCCCTTCAGATTTAGTCACAGAACATCACTGGAACAGAACAATACATACACAGAGAGCAAACTTGAACTAATATAAACTTCTTCTTACGAATAATTTTCTCACTTTTATCATATAGTGAACAATGGTGTTGTAAATACCTAAAGAATTACATATGCCAAGTAAGCATACATGTAAGTGACTACATGTGGTGTGATAGAACTTCAAAACACTAGGCATAGTTGTCTATAGTAACATGAAAGCAAATAAGAAGAACCTGTCAAAGTCTAGAACTCTTGATTAGTTTGATTCCATAATAACCCAATGGAAGAAATGCTAAGCAACTGCATATTGATTATCTGGAGGGCTGGCTACACGAATAAACAAGGTAAGCTAAGTGGCGAAATGGATCGCTGGGTCCTACCACCTTGGTGAAAACTTGCTGGGACCCGAGGGGTATATAAGCCTCTTGCAAAAGCTTCAGCAGATACCATTGGGGAACAGGCTTTGACCCCATAGGTGGTATCTTTTCCCTTCAGATTTAGTCAAAGAACATCACTGGAACAGAACAATACATCCACACAGAGCAAACTTAAACTAATATAAACTTCTTCTTACGATTCATTTTCACAATTTTATCATACAGTGACCAGTGGTGTGTTAAATACCTAAAGAGTTACATATGCCAAGTAAGCATACATGTAAGTGACTACATGTGGTGTGATAGAACTTCAAGACCCTAGGCATAGTTGTCTATAGTAACATGAAAGCAAATAAGAAGAACCTGTCAAAGTCTAGAACTCTTGATTAGTTTGATTCCGTAATAACCCAATGGAAGAAATGCTAAGCAAGTGCATATTGATTATCTGGAAGGCAGGCTACACAAATAAACGAGGTATGCAAAGGGGCGAAATGGATCGCTGGGTACGACCACCTTGGTGAAAACTTGCTGGGACCCGAGGGTTATATATGCCTCTTGCAAATGCTTCAGCAGATACCATTGGGGAACAGGCTTTGACCCCATAGATGATATCTTTTCCCTTCAGATTTAGTCAAAGAACATCACTAGAACAGAACAATACATACACAGAGAGCAAACTTGAACTAATATAAACTTCTTCTTACGATTAATTTTCTCACTTTTATCATACAGTGAACAATGGTGTTGTAAATACCTAAAGAATTACATATGCCAAGTAAGCATTCATGTAAGTGACTACATGTGGTGTGATAGAACTTCAAAACTCTAGGCATAGTTGTCTATAGTAACATGAAAGCAAATAAGAAGAACCTGTCAAAGTCTAGAACTCTTGATTAGTTTGATTCCATAATAACCCAATGGAAGAAATGCTAAGCAAGTGCATATTGATTATCTGGAGGGCTGGCTACACGAATAAACAAGGTAAGCAAAGTGGCGAAATGTATCGCTGGGTCCTACCACCTTGGTGAAAATTTGCTGGGACCCGAGGGGTATAAATGCCTCTTGCAAAAGCTTAAGCAGATACCATTGGGGAACAGGCTTTGACCCCATAGGTGATATATTTTCCCTTCAGATTTAGTCAAAGAACATCACTGGAACAGAACAATACATACACAGAGAGCAAACTTGAACTAATATAAACTTCTTCTTACGATTAATTTTCTCACTTTTATCATATAGTGAACAATGGTGTTGTAAATACCTAAATAATTACATATGCCAAGTAAGCATACATGTAAGTGACTACATGTGGTGTGATAGAACTTCAAAACCCTAGGCATAGTTGTCTATAGTAACATGAAAGCAAATAAGAAGAACCTGTCAAAGTCTAGAACTCTTGATTAGTTTGATTCCATAATAACCCAATGGAAGAAATGCTAAGCAACTGCATATTGATTATCTGGAGGGCTGGCTACACGAATAAACAAGGTAAGCTAAGTGGCGAAATGGATCGCTGGGTCCTACCACCTTGGTGAAAACTTGCTGGGACCCGAGGGGTATATAAGCCTCTTGCAAAAGCTTCAGCAGATACCATTGGGGAACAGGCTTTGACCCCATAGGTGGTATCTTTTCCCTTCAGATTTAGTCAAAGAACATCACTGGAACAGAACAATACATCCACACAGCAAACTTAAACTAATATAAACTTCTTCTTACGATTAATTTTCACAATTTTATCATACAGTGACCAGTGGTGTGTTAAATACCTAAAGAGTTACATATGCCAAGTAAGCATACATGTAAGTGACTACATGTGGTGTGATAGAACTTCAAGACCCTAGGCATAGTTGTCTATAGTAACATGAAAGCAAATAAGAAGAACCTGTCAAAGTCTAGAACTCTTGATTAGTTTGATTCCGTAATAACCCAATGGAAGAAATGCTAAGCAAGTGCATATTGATTATCTGGAAGGCAGGCTACACAAAAAAACGAGGTATGCAAAGGGGCGAAATGGATCGCTGGGTCCTACCACCTTGGTGAAAACTTGCTGGGACCCGAGGGGTATATAAGCCTCTTGCAAGAGCTTCAGCAGATACCACTGGGGAACAGGCTTTGACCCCATAGGTGGTATCTTTTCCCTTCAGATTTCGTCAAATAACATCACTGGAACAGAACAATGCATCCACACAGAGCAAACTTAACTAATATAAACTTCTTCTTACGATTAATTTTCACAATTTTATCATACAGTGACCAGTGGTGTTGTAAATACCTAAAGAGTTACATATGCCAAGTAAGCATACATGAAAGTGACTACATGTGGTGTGATAGAACTTCAAGACCCTAGGCATAGTTGTCTATAGTAACATGAAAGCAAATAAGAAGAACCTGTCAAAGTCTAGAACTCTTGATTAGTTCGATTCCATAATAACCCAATGGAAGAAATGCTAAGCAAGTGCATATTGATTATCTGGAAGGCAGGCTACACGAATAAACAATGTAAGCAAAGTGGCGAAATGGATCGCTGGGTCCTACCACCTTGGTGAAAACTTGCTGGGACCTGAGGGGTATAAATGCCTCTTGCAAAAGCTTTAGGATATACTACTGGGGAACAGGCTTTGACCCCATAGGTGATATCTTTTCCCTTCAGATTTAGTCACAGAACATCACTGGAACAGAAAAATACATCCACACAGAACAAACTTGAACTAATATAAACTTCTTCTTACGATTAATTTTCACACTTTTATAATGTAGTGACCAGTGGTGTTGTAAATACCTAAAGAGTTACATATGCCAAGTAAGCATACATGTAAGTGACTACATGTGGTGTGATAGAACTTCAAGACCCTAGGCATAGTTGTCTATAGTAACATGAAAGCAAATAAGAAGAACCTGTCAAAGTCTAGAACTCTTGATTAGTTTGATTCCATAATAACCCAATGGAAAAAATGCTAAGCAAGTGCATATTGATTATCTGGAGGGCTGGCTACACGAATAAACAAGGTAAGCAAAGTGGCGAAATGTATCGCTTGGTCCTACCACCTTGGTGAAAACTTGCTGGGACCCGAGGGGTATAAATGCCTCTTGCAAAAGCTTAAGCAGATACCATTGGGGAACAGGCTTTGACCCCATAGGTGATATCTTTTCCCTTCAGATGTAGTCACAGAACATCACTGGAACAGAACAATACATCCACACAGAGCAAACTTGAACTAATATAAACTTCTTCTTACGATTAATTTTCACAATTTTATCATACAGTGACCAGTGGTGTTGTAAATACCTAAAGAGTTACATATGCCAAGTAAGCATACATGTAAGTGACTACATGTGGTGTGATAGAACTTCAAGACCCTAGGCATATTTGTCTATAGTAACATAAAAGCAAATAAGAAGAACCTGTCAAAGTCTAGAACTCTTGATTAGTTTGATTCCATAATAACCCAATGGAAAAAATGCTAAGCAAGTGCATATTGATTATCTGGAAGGCAGGCTACACAAATAAACAAGGTATGTAAAGGGACAAAATGGATCGCTGGGTCCTACCACCTTGTTGGTGAAAACTTGCTGGGACCCGAGGGGTATAAATGTCTCTTGCAAAAACTTCAGCAGATACCATTGGGGAACAGGCTTTGACCCCATAGGTGATATCATTTCCCTTCATATTTAGTCAAAGAACATCACTGGAACAGAACAATGCATCCACACAAAGAAAACTTGAACTAATATAAACTTCTTCTTACGATTAATTTTTTACACTTTTATCATATAGTGAACAATGGTGTTGTAAATACCTAAAGAATTACATATGCCAAGTAAGCATACATGTAAGTGACTACATGTGGTGTGATAGAACTTCAAGACCCTAGGCATAGTTGTCTATAGTAACATGAAAGCAAATAAGAAGAACCTGTCAAAGTCTAGAACTCTTGATTAGTTTGATTCCATAATAACCCAATGGAAAAAATGCTAAGCAAGTGGATATTGATTATCTGGAAAGCAGGCTACACGAATAAACAAGGTATGTAAAGGGGCGAAATGGATCGCTGGGTCCTACCACCTTGGTGAAAATTTGCTTGGACCTGAGGGGTATAAATGCCTCTTGCAAAAGCTTCAGCAGATACCATTGGGGAACAGGCTATGACCCCATAGGTGATATCTTTTCCCTTCAGATTTAGTCACAGAACATCACTGGAACAGAAAAATACATCCACACAGAACAAACTTGAACTAATATAAACTTCTTCTTACGATTAATTTTCACAATTTTATCATACAGTGACCAGTGGTGTTGTAAATACCTAAAGAGTTACATCTGCCAAGTAAGCATACATGTAAGTGACTACATGTGGTGTGATAGAACTTCAAGTTCTAGGCATATTTGTCTATAGTAACATGAAAGCAAATAAGAAGAACCTGTCAAAGTCTAGAACTCTTGATTAGTTTGATTCCATAATAACCCAATGGAAGAAATGCTAAGCAACTGCATATTGATTATCTGGAGGGCTGGCTACACGAATAAACAAGGTAAGCTAAGTGGCGAAATGGATCGCTGGGTCCTACCACCTTGGTGAAAACTTGCTGGGACCCGAGGGGTATATAAGCCTCTTGCAAAAGCTTCAGCAGATACCATTGGGGAACAGGCTTTGACCCCATAGGTGGTATCTTTTCCCTTCAGATTTAGTCAAAGAACATCACTGGAACAGAACAATACATCCACACAGCAAACTTAAACTAATATAAACTTCTTCTTACGATTAATTTTCACAATTTTATCATACAGTGACCAGTGGTGTGTTAAATACCTAAAGAGTTACATATGCCAAGTAAGCATACATGTAAGTGACTACATGTGGTGTGATAGAACTTCAAGACCCTAGGCATAGTTGTCTATAGTAACATGAAAGCAAATAAGAAGAACCTGTCAAAGTCTAGAACTCTTGATTAGTTTGATTCCGTAATAACCCAATGGAAGAAATGCTAAGCAAGTGCATATTGATTATCTGGAAGGCAGGCTACACAAAAAAACGAGGTATGCAAAGGGGCGAAATGGATCGCTGGGTCCTACCACCTTGGTGAAAACTTGCTGGGACCCGAGGGGTATATAAGCCTCTTGCAAAAGCTTCAGCAGATACCACTGGGGAACAGGCTTTGACCCCATAGGTGGTATCTTTTCCCTTCAGATTTCGTCAAATAACATCACTGGAACAGAACAATGCATCCACACAGAGCAAACTTAACTAATATAAACTTCTTCTTACGATTAATTTTCACAATTTTATCATACAGTGACCAGTGGTGTTGTAAATACCTAAAGAGTTACATATGCCAAGTAAGCATACATGTAAGTGACTACATGTGGTGTGATAGAACTTCAAGACCCTAGGCATAGTTGTCTATAGTAACATGAAAGCAAATAAGAAGAACCTGTCAAAGTCTAGAACTCTTGATTAGTTTGATTCCGTAATAACCCAATGGAAGAAATGCTAAGCAAGTGCATATTGATTATCTGGAAGGCAGGCTACACAAAAAAACGAGGTATGCAAAGGGGCGAAATGGATCGCTGGGTCCTACCACCTTGGTGAAAACTTGCTGGGACCCGAGGGGTATATAAGCCTCTTGCAAAAGCTTCAGCAGATACCACTGGGGAACAGGCTTTGACCCCATAGGTGGTATCTTTTCCCTTCAGATTTCGTCAAATAACATCACTGGAACAGAACAATGCATCCACACAGAGCAAACTTAACTAATATAAACTTCTTCTTACGATTAATTTTCACAATTTTATCATACAGTGACCAGTGGTGTTGTAAATACCTAAAGAGTTACATATGCCAAGTAAGCATACATGTAAGTGACTACATGTGGTGTGATAGAACTTCAAGACCCTAGGCATAGTTATCTATAGTAACATGAAAGCAAATAAGAAGAACCTGTCAAAGTCTAGAACTCTTGATTAGTTCGATTCCATAATAACCCAATGGAAGAAATGCTAAGCAAGTGCATATTGATTATCTGGAAGGCAGGCTACACGAATAAACAATGTAAGCAAAGTGGCGAAATGGATCGCTGGGTCCTACCACCTTGGTGAAAACTTGCTGGGACCTGAGGGGTATAAATGCCTCTTGCAAAAGCTTTAGGATATACTACTGGGGAACAGGCTTTGACCCCATAGGTGATATCTTTTCCCTTCAGATTTAGTCACAGAACATCACTGGAACAGAAAAATACATCCACACAGAACAAACTTGAACTAATATAAACTTCTTCTTACGATTAATTTTCACACTTTTATAATGTAGTGACCAGTGGTGTTGTAAATACCTAAAGAGTTACATATGCCAAGTAAGCATACATGTAAGTGACTACATGTGGTGTGATAGAACTTCAAGACCCTAGGCATAGTTGTCTATAGTAACATGAAAGCAAATAAGAAGAACCTGTCAAAGTCTAGAACTCTTGATTAGTTTGATTCCATAATAACCCAATGGAAAAAATGCTAAGCAAGTGCATATTGATTATCTGGAAGGCAGGCTACACAAATAAACAAGGTATGTAAAGGGACAAAATGGATCGCTGGGTCCTACCACCTTGTTGGTGAAAACTTGCTGGGACCCGAGGGGTATAAATGTCTCTTGCAAAAACTTCAGCAGATACCATTGGGGAACAGGCTTTGACCCCATAGGTGATATCATTTCCCTTCATATTTAGTCAAAGAACATCACTGGAACAGAACAATGCATCCACACAAAGAAAACTTGAACTAATATAAACTTCTTCTTACGATTAATTTTTTACACTTTTATCATATAGTGAACAATGGTGTTGTAAATACCTAAAGAATTACATATGCCAAGTAAGCATACATGTAAGTGACTACATGTGGTGTGATAGAACTTCAAGACCCTAGGCATAGTTGTCTATAGTAACATGAAAGCAAATAAGAAGAACCTGTCAAAGTCTAGAACTCTTGATTAGTTTGATTCCATAATAACCCAATGGAAAAAATGCTAAGCAAGTGGATATTGATTATCTGGAAAGCAGGCTACACGAATAAACAAGGTATGTAAAGGGGCGAAATGGATCGCTGGGTCCTACCACCTTGGTGAAAATTTGCTTGGACCTGAGGGGTATAAATGCCTCTTGCAAAAGCTTCAGCAGATACCATTGGGGAACAGGCTATGACCCCATAGGTGATATCTTTTCCCTTCAGATTTAGTCACAGAACATCACTGGAACAGAAAAATACATCCACACAGAACAAACTTGAACTAATATAAACTTCTTCTTACGATTAATTTTCAAAATTTTATCATACAGTGACCAGTGGTGTTGTAAATACCTAAAGAGTTACATCTGCCAAGTAAGCATACATGTAAGTGACTACATGTGGTGTGATAGAACTTCAAGACTCTAGGCATATTTGTCTATAGTAACATGAAAGCAAATAAGAAGAACCTGTCAAAGTCTAGAACTCTTGATTAGTTTGATTCCATAATAACCCAATGGAAGAAATGCTAAGCAACTGCATATTGATTATCTGGAGGGCTGGCTACACGAATAAACAAGGTAAGCTAAGTGGCGAAATGGATCGCTGGGTCCTACCACCTTGGTGAAAACTTGCTGGGACCCGAGGGGTATATAAGCCTCTTGCAAAAGCTTCAGCAGATACCATTGGGGAACAGGCTTTGACCCCATAGGTGGTATCTTTTCCCTTCAGATTTAGTCAAAGAACATCACTGGAACAGAACAATACATCCACACAGAGCAAACTTGAACTAATATAAACTTCTTCTTACGATTAATTTTCACAATTTTATCATACAGTGAGCAGTGGTGTTGTAAATACCTAAAGAGTTACATATGCCAAGTAAGCATACATGTAAGTGACTACATGTGGTGTGATAGAACTTCAAGACTCTAGGCATATTTGTCTATAGTAACATGAAAGCAAATAAGAAGAACCTGTCAAAGTCTAGAACTCTTGATTAGTTTGATTCCATAATAACCCAATGGAAAAAAATGCTAAGCAAGTGCATATTGATTGTCTGGAAGGCAGGCTACTCGAATAAACAAGGTATGTAAAGGGGCGAAATGGATCGCTGGGTCCTACCACCTTGGTGAAAACTTGCTGGGACCCGAGGGGTATATATGCCTCTTGCAAAAGCTTCAGCAGATACCATTGGGGAACAGGCTTTGACCCCATAGGTGATCTATTTTCCCTTCAGATGTAGTCAAAGAACATCACTGGAACAGAACAATACATACACAGAGAGCAAACTTGAACTAATATAAACTTCTTCTTACGATTAATTTTCACACTTTTATCATATAGTGAACATTGGTGTTGTAAATACCTAAAGAATTACATAAGTAAGCATACATGTAAGTGACTACATGTGGTGTGATAGAACTTCAAAACCCTAGGCATATCTGTCTATAGTAACATGAAAGCAAATAAGAAGAACCTGTCAAAGTCTAGAACTCTTGATTAGTTTGATTCCATAATAACCCAATGGAAAAAATGCTAAGCAAGTGCATATTGATTATCTGGAAGGCAGGCTACACAAATAAACGAGGTATGCAAAGGGGCGAAATGGATCGCTGGGTCCTACCACCTTGGTGAAAACTTGCTGGGACCCGAGGGGTATATAAGCCTCTTGCAAAAGCTTCAGCAGATACCACTGGGGAACAGGATTTGACCCCATAGATGATATCTTTTCCCTTCAGATTTAGTCAAAGAACATCACTAGAACAGAACAATACATACACAGAGAGCAAACTTGAACTAATATAAACTTCTTCTTACGATTAATTTTCTCACTTTTATCATACAGTGAACAATGGTGTTGTAAATGCCTAAAGAATTACATATGCCAAGTAAGCATACATGTAAGTGACTACATGTGGTGTGATAGAACTTCAAAACCCTAGGCATAGTTGTCTATAGTAACATGAAAGCAAATAAGAAGAACCTGTCAAAGTCTAGAACTCTTGATTAGTTTGATTCCATAATAACCCAATGGAAAAAATGCTAAGCAAGTGCATATTGATTATCTGGAAGGCAGGCTACACGAATAAACAAGGTAAGCAAAGTGGCGAAATGGATCGCTGGGTCCTACCACCTTGGTGAAAATTTGCTGGGACCTGAGGGGTATAAATGCCTCTTGCAAAAGCTTAAGCAGATACCATTGGGGAACAGGCTTTGACCCCATAGGTGATATCTTTTCCCTTCAGATGTAGTCACAGAACATCACTGGAACAGAACAATACATCCACACAGAGCAAACTTGAACTAATATAAACTTCTTCTTACGATTAATTTTCACAATTTTATCATACAGTGACCAGTGGTGTTGTAAATACCTAAAGAGTTACATCTGCCAAGTAAGCATACATGTAAGTGACTACATGTGGTGTGATAGAACTTCAAGACTCTAGGCATATTTGTCTATAGTAACATGAAAGCAAATAAGAAGAACCTGTCAAAGTCTAGAACTCTTGATTAGTTTGATTCCATAATAACTCAATGGAAAAATGCTAAGCAAGTGCATATTGATTGTCTGGAAGGCAGGCTACTCGAATAAACAAGGTATGTAAAGGGGCGAAATGGATCGCTGGGTCCTACCACCTTGGTGAAAACTTGCTGGGACCCGAGGGGTATATATGCCTCTTGCAAAAGCTTCAGCAGATACCATTGGGGAACAGGCTTTGACCCCATAGGTGATCTATTTTCCCTTCAGATGTAGTCAAAGAACATCACTGGAACAGAACAATATATACACAGAGAGCAAACTTGAACTAATATAAACTTCTTCTTACGATTAATTTTCACACTTTTATCAAATAGTGAACATTGGTGTTGTAAATACCTAAACAATTACATAAGTAAGCATACATGTAAGTGACTACATGTGGTGTGATAGAACTTCAAGACCCTAGGCATAGTTGTCTATAGTAACATGAAAGCAAATAAGAAGAACCTGTCAAAGTCTAGAACTCTTGATTAGTTTGATTCCATAATAACCCAATGGAAAAAATGCTAAGCAAGTGCATATTGATTATCTCGAGGGCTGGCTACACGAATAAACAAGGTAAGCAAAGTGGCGAAATGTATCGCTTGGTCCTACCACCTTGGTGAAAACTTGCTGGGACCCGAGGGGTATAAATGCCTCTTGCAAAAGCTTAAGCAGATACCATTGGGGAACAGGCTTTGACCCCATAGGTGATATCTTTTCCCTTCAGATGTAGTCACAGAACATCACTGGAACAGAACAATACATCCACACAGAGCAAACTTGAACTAATATAAACTTCTTCTTACGATTAATTTTCACAATTTTATCATACAGTGAGCAGTGGTGTTGTAAATACCAAAAGAGTTACATATGCCAAGTAAGCATACATGTAAGTGACTACATGTGGTGTGATAGAACTTCAAGACCCTAGGCATATTTGTCTATAGTAACATAAAAGCAAATAAGAAGAACCTGTCAAAGTCTAGAACTCTTGATTAGTTTGATTCCATAATAACCCAATGGAAAAAATGCTAAGCAAGTGCATATTGATTATCTGGAAGGCAGGCTACACAAATAAACAAGGTATGTAAAGGGACAAAATGGATCGCTGGGTCCTACCACCTTGTTGGTGAAAACTTGCTGGGACCCGAGGGGTATAAATGTCTCTTGCAAAAACTTCAGCAGATACCATTGGGGAACAGGCTTTGACCCCATAGGTGATATCATTTCCCTTCATATTTAGTCAAAGAACATCACTGGAACAGAACAATGCATCCACACAAAGAAAACTTGAACTAATATAAACTTCTTACGATTAATTTTTTACACTTTTATCATATAGTGAACAATGGTGTTGTAAATACCTAAAGAATTACATATGCCAAGTAAGCATACATGTAAGTGACTACATGTGGTGTGATAGAACTTCAAGACCCTAGGCATAGTTGTCTATAGTAACATGAAAGCAAATAAGAAGAACCTGTCAAAGTCTAGAACTCTTGATTAGTTTGATTCCATAATAACCCAATGGAAAAAATGCTAAGCAAGTGCATATTGATTATCTGGAGGGCTGGCTACACGAATAAACAAGGTAAGCAAAGTGGCGAAATGTATCGCTTGGTCCTACCACCTTGGTGAAAACTTGCTGGGACCCGAGGGGTATAAATGCCTCTTGCAAAAGCTTAAGCAGATACCATTGGGGAACAGGCTTTGACCCCATAGGTGATATCTTTTCCCTTCAGATGTAGTCACAGAACATCACTGGAACAGAACAATACATCCACACAGAGCAAACTTGAACTAATATAAACTTCTTCTTACGATTAATTTTCACAATTTTATCATACAGTGAGCAGTGGTGTTGTAAATACCTAAAGAGTTACATATGCCAAGTAAGCATACATGTAAGTGACTACATGTGGTGTGATAGAACTTCAAGACTCTAGGCATATTTGTCTATAGTAACATGAAAGCAAATAAGAAGAACCTGTCAAAGTCTAGAACTCTTGATTAGTTTGATTCCATAATAACCCAATGGAAAAAATGCTAAGCAAGTGCATATTGATTGTCTGGAAGGCAGGCTACTCGAATAAACAAGGTATGTAAAGGGGCGAAATGGATCGCTGGGTCCTACCACCTTGGTGAAAACTTGCTGGGACCCGAGGGGTATATATGCCTCTTGCAAAAGCTTCAGCAGATACCATTGGGGAACAGGCTTTGACCCCATAGGTGATCTATTTTCTCTTCAGATGTAGTCAAAGAACATCACTGGAACAGAACAATACATACACAGAGAGCAAACTTGAACTAATATAAACTTCTTCTTACGATTAATTTTCACACTTTTATCATATAGTGAACATTGGTGTTGTAAATACCTAAAGAATTACATAAGTAAGCATACATGTAAGTGACTACATGTGGTGTGATAGAACTTCAAAACCCTAGGCATATCTGTCTATAGTAACATGAAAGCAAATAAGAAGAACCTGTCAAAGTCTAGAACTCTTGATTAGTTTGATTCCATAATAACCCAATGGAAAAAATGCTAAGCAAGTGCATATTGATTATCTGGAAGGCAGGCTACACAAATAAACGAGGTATGCAAAGGGGCGAAATGGATCGCTGGGTCCTACCACCTTGGTGAAAACTTGCTGGGACCCGAGGGGTATATAAGCCTCTTGCAAAAGCTTCAGCAGATACCACTGGGGAACAGGATTTGACCCCATAGATGATATCTTTTCCCTTCAGATTTAGTCAAAGAACATCACTAGAACAGAACAATACATACACAGAGAGCAAACTTGAACTAATATAAACTTCTTCTTACGATTAATTTTCTCACTTTTATCATACAGTGAACAATGGTGTTGTAAATGCCTAAAGAATTACATATGCCAAGTAAGCATACATGTAAGTGACTACATGTGGTGTGATAGAACTTCAAAACCCTAGGCATAGTTGTCTATAGTAACATGAAAGCAAATAAGAAGAACCTGTCAAAGTCTAGAACTCTTGATTAGTTTGATTCCATAATAACCCAATGGAAAAAATGCTAAGCAAGTGCATATTGATTATCTGGAAGGCAGGCTACACGAATAAACAAGGTAAGCAAAGTGGCGAAATGGATCGCTGGGTCCTACCACCTTGGTGAAAATTTGCTGGGACCTGAGGGGTATAAATGCCTCTTGCAAAAGCTTAAGCAGATACCATTGGGGAACAGGCTTTGACCCCATAGGTGATATCTTTTCCCTTCAGATGTAGTCACAGAACATCACTGGAACAGAACAATACATCCACACAGAGCAAACTTGAACTAATATAAACTTCTTCTTACGATTAATTTTCACAATTTTATCATACAGTGACCAGTGGTGTTGTAAATACCTAAAGAGTTACATCTGCCAAGTAAGCATACATGTAAGTGACTACATGTGGTGTGATAGAACTTCAAGACTCTAGGCATATTTGTCTATAGTAACATGAAAGCAAATAAGAAGAACCTGTCAAAGTCTAGAACTCTTGATTAGTTTGATTCCATAATAACTCAATGGAAAAATGCTAAGCAAGTGCATATTGATTGTCTGGAAGGCAGGCTACTCGAATAAACAAGGTATGTAAAGGGGCGAAATGGATCGCTGGGTCCTACCACCTTGGTGAAAACTTGCTGGGACCCGAGGGGTATATATGCCTCTTGCAAAAGCTTCAGCAGATACCATTGGGGAACAGGCTTTGACCCCATAGGTGATCTATTTTCCCTTCAGATGTAGTCAAAGAACATCACTGGAACAGAACAATATATACACAGAGAGCAAACTTGAACTAATATAAACTTCTTCTTACGATTAATTTTCACACTTTTATCAAATAGTGAACATTGGTGTTGTAAATACCTAAACAATTACATAAGTAAGCATACATGTAAGTGACTACATGTGGTGTGATAGAACTTCAAGACCCTAGGCATAGTTGTCTATAGTAACATGAAAGCAAATAAGAAGAACCTGTCAAAGTCTAGAACTCTTGATTAGTTTGATTCCATAATAACCCAATGGAAAAAATGCTAAGCAAGTGCATATTGATTATCTCGAGGGCTGGCTACACGAATAAACAAGGTAAGCAAAGTGGCGAAATGTATCGCTTGGTCCTACCACCTTGGTGAAAACTTGCTGGGACCCGAGGGGTATAAATGCCTCTTGCAAAAGCTTAAGCAGATACCATTGGGGAACAGGCTTTGACCCCATAGGTGATATCTTTTCCCTTCAGATGTAGTCACAGAACATCACTGGAACAGAACAATACATCCACACAGAGCAAACTTGAACTAATATAAACTTCTTCTTACGATTAATTTTCACAATTTTATCATAGAGTGAGCAGTGGTGTTGTAAATACCAAAAGAGTTACATATGCCAAGTAAGCATACATGTAAGTGACTACATGTGGTGTGATAGAACTTCAAGACCCTAGGCATATTTGTCTATAGTAACATAAAAGCAAATAAGAAGAACCTGTCAAAGTCTAGAACTCTTGATTAGTTTGATTCCATAATAACCCAATGGAAAAAATGCTAAGCAAGTGCATATTGATTATCTGGAAGGCAGGATACACAAATAAACAAGGTATGTAAAGGGACAAAATGGATCGCTGGGTCCTACCACCTTGTTGGTGAAAACTTGCTGGGACCCGAGGGGTATAAATGTCTCTTGCAAAAACTTCAGCAGATACCATTGGGGAACAGGCTTTGACCCCATAGGTGATATCATTTCCCTTCATATTTAGTCAAAGAACATCACTGGAACAGAACAATGCATCCACACAAAGAAAACTTGAACTAATATAAACTTCTTACGATTAATTTTTTACACTTTTATCATATAGTGAACAATGGTGTTGTAAATACCTAAAGAATTACATATGCCAAGTAAGCATACATGTAAGTGACTACATGTGGTGTGATAGAACTTCAAGACCCTAGGCATAGTTGTCTATAGTAACATGAAAGCAAATAAGAAGAACCTGTCAAAGTCTAGAACTCTTGATTAGTTCGATTCCGTAATAACCCAATGGAAGAAATGCTAAGCAAGTGCATATTGATTATCTGGAAGGCAGGCTACACGAATAAACAATGTAAGCAAAGTGGCGAAATGGATCGCTGGGTCCTACCACCTTGGTGAAAACTTGCTGGGACCCGAGGGGTATAAATGCCTCTTGCAAAAGCTTTAGCAGATACTACTGGGGAACAGGCTTTGACCCCATAGGTGATATCTTTTCCCTTCAGATTTAGTCACAGAACATCACTGGAACAGAAAAATACATCCACACAGAACAAACTTGAACTAATATAAACTTCTTCTTACGATTAATTTTCACAATTTTATCATACAGTGACCAGTGTTGTTGTAAATACCTAGAGAGTTACATATGCCAAGTAAGCATACATGTAAGTGACTACATGTGGTGTGATAGAACTTCAAGACCCTAGGCATAGTTGTCTATAGTAACATGAAAGCAAATAAGAAGAACCTGTCAAAGTCTAGAACTCTTGATTAGTTTGATTCCATAATAACCCAATGGAAAAAATGCTAAGCAAGTGCATATTGATTATCTGGAGGGCTGGCTACACGAATAAACAAGGTAAGCAAAGTGGCGAAATGTATCGCTTGGTCCTACCACCTTGGTGAAAACTTGCTGGGACCCGAGGGGTATAAATGCCTCTTGCAAAAGCTTAAGCAGATACCATTGGGGAACAGGCTTTGACCCCATAGGTGATATCTTTTCCCTTCAGATGTAGTCACAGAACATCACTGGAACAGAACAATACATCCACACAGAGCAAACTTGAACTAATATAAACTTCTTCTTACGATTAATTTTCACAATTTTATCATACAGTGAGCAGTGGTGTTGTAAATACCTAAAGAGTTACATATGCCAAGTAAGCATACATGTAAGTGACTACATGTGGTGTGATAGAACTTCAAGACCCTAGGCATATTTGTCTATAGTAACATAAAAGCAAATAAGAAGAACCTGTCAAAGTCTAGAAATGTTGATTAGTTTGATTCCATAATAACCCAATGGAAAAAATGCTAAGCAAGTGCATATTGATTATCTGGAAGGCAGGCTACACAAATAAACAAGGTATGTAAAGGGACAAAATGGATCGCTGGGTCCTACCACCTTGTTGGTGAAAACTTGCTGGGACCCGAGGGGTATAAATGTCTCTTGCAAAAACTTCAGCAGATACCATTGGGGAACAGGCTTTGACCCCATAGGTGATATCATTTCCCTTCATATTTAGTCAAAGAACATCACTGGAACAGAACAATGCATCCACACAAAGAAAACTTGAACTAATATAAACTTCTTCTTACGATTAATTTTTTACACTTTTATCATATAGTGAACAATGGTGTTGTAAATACCTAAAGAATTACATATGCCAAGTAAGCATACATGTAAGTGACTACATGTGGTGTGATAGAACTTCAAGACCCTAGGCATAGTTGTCTATAGTAACATGAAAGCAAATAAGAAGAACCTGTCAAAGTCTAGAACTCTTGATTAGTTTGATTCCATAATAACCCAATGGAAAAAATGCTAAGCAAGTGGATATTGATTATCTGGAAAGCAGGCTACATGAATAAACAAGGTATGTAAAGGGGCGAAATGGATCGCTGGGTCCTACCACCTTGGTGAAAATTTGCTGGGACCTGAGGGGTATAAATGCCTCTTGCAAAAGCTTCAGCAGATACCATTGGGGAACAGGCTATGACCCCATAGGTGATATCTTTTCCCTTCAGATGTAGTCACAGAACATCACTGGAACAGAACAATACATCCACACAGAGCAAACTTGAACTAATATAAACTTCTTCTTTTGATTAATTTTCACAATTTTATCATACAGTGACCAGTGGTGTTGTAAATACCTAAAGAGTTACATATGCCAAGTAAGCATACATGTAAGTGACTACATGTGGTGTGATAGAACTTCAAGACTCTAGGCATATTTGTCTATAGTAACATGAAAGCAAAAAAGAAGAACCCGTCAAAGTCTAGAACTCTTGATTAGTTTGATTCCATAATAACCCAATGGATGAATTGCAAAAAGCAAGTGCATATTTACTATCTGGATGGCAGGGTACACAAATAAACAAGGTATGCAAAGTGGTGCAATGGATCGCTGGGTCCTACCACCTTGGTGAATACTTGCTGGGACCGTAGGGGTATATATGCCTCCAGCAAAGGCTTCAGCAGATACCATTGGGGAACAGGCTTTGACCCCATACAGATGTCGCCTTTTTAAAAATGCGCGTCTCAGAGAGAAGAATGCCGCGAGCACTTCCGAAATTCTGCGGGATCGTGCAGAAGGGGGATTAGGTGTTGGACGCAGGAAATACTAAAACCTGTAGATGGCAGTCGTGTTTCATGTGGCCATACTGAGTTGACGAAGTATGACGAAGACAATGTTTTCTTTTGCCAGTTACATAAACAGTCACATATTCTTCATAAAAATCCGACTCAAACGCGCATCATTTGTCTTATTTTTTTTCTTCTGTGTACTTACAGTAGAAGAGACGTGATGTATGATAACTGAGTCTTATAACACAATAATTTGCGAAGACCTTTGAAGAGGCCGAGAGCATTTGCGCAATATCATTATCTAATTTTACATTTAGTTCCTTTTTGCATCTTAACGTTTTAAATAGCTTTAACATGGTTGTAATGCGCTTTTCTGCATTACTATACAGTACTTTTTATATTATCATGTTTCCCTTTACATGGTATGAAACACATAGGCGTCGATTTCGGTGGGGACGGTGGGTACGCACCAGATTTCGTCATGAGTCATTTTGTACCCACCACTTTTAACTTCCGTCCATATTAATTTGACTTTTGGTTTGATTTTTTTGGCCGTTTTCAGTGGTTATGAGGAGCAATATGAGAGAGAAATTTTGTCATCATTGTCTGAGCCAACAAAAGAAAACATTATAATATTCATTTTATTTTATTTTTCGTGTTCGCATTTATGAGGGAAAAAACAACGTGTCAGTTTACGGTTATGGATGTGAGCGCTCTGAAAGCGGCACTAAAAGACTGCTTTAAAACTTTCACAGAGACCTCAAACAGAAAAGCTGCCTTTCTTTAAATTGAATTTCGTTTTGTATTAATTATATCTTAATTTTAATCAATGTTTCATAAACCAATTGCCTGGATTTAAGAAGTAAATATAGCAGACAATCACGACATTGGAGGCGCCGGCGAGTGAACTGGAGTTTGTCTCATAAATGAACTGAGACTCAGCGTATAATGCACATTCACATTCACAGCGTATTTAGACGCATTCATAATCATTACTTTTACCGGTTCTTTGTGGCAAGCTTTATGCGTGCGGTCGTGCGCTTGAGTGCGGCTATACAACGCTCATTATCCTGTAGGCTATATATTAAATTCATATAAAGGGGTGATTTGTCCATGAATTACTTAAATGAACAACTAGCCTACTACTCGACTAGGAAAAAAACTTTTAGTCGAAGCAGCCCTTATTCCACATATTTTCCAACAAGGCAACAGAACATCTGTGTTGAGCGAGCGACCCTGCGGAATAAATGAGCGGAGCGGAATATTCAGAAATGCGTTCTCCACTCACGGGCTCTGATCGGAACAAACCCGAACACTGTCTGCTGAACTTGCCCAGAAACATCAAAATATAGTAATATTTTCTAAAGAAGAATTTTTAAACTTTATTGGTGGTAGTTGAGAAGAATTCCTCATATCTAAATCATTTTGAGCGCAATATAAATGTTTCATATTGTTATTCTTATTATATAAGAATAATACGTATTTTTTTTACAACATTTTTAACATATAAAGAATATAAGTTTAGCGTGTTGTGTGTATTTCCTAATTATACGCTTTTGGTGAAATTGCAACAAAACTAAAAGTGCATAGAAACATAAAAAACGTCATCACTTTTTAAATTCTTATTCACTCTTTGTTTAGCGATGTTTATAAATATACTATTTTTTTTTTTTTTTTTTTTGCATTTTGTTGACAAACTGTCCTACACTGAGGCCACATCCACACGAAGCCAGAGCTTTCCCTATCCGATATTTTTTTCCCCGTTCAAAATGGTGTCGTCTCAAGAAATATCTGCGTACACACGAAACCACTGAAACCGACTCAAAACGATGTAGCCTACTATACATACCAGACCAGGCACTGTAATTCTGCCACAGACATACACTAAAAACGGAGAAGAAGACTTAAAGCATGCGCATAAACCTTGCGCGCTGTATACAACTATAATATTAGGCACAGTAGCTTCTTTTTTTCTTTTCTTTTTTTTATCAATAACTTTGTTGAACAATATGAACAACCATAAATGGTCTGGTACAAAATATGAGTCACGATATTCGATAGTTAACGGACGCATACAGCTTGCCACAAAGAACCAAGTAATCATGTGTCAAATATAGCAAGGAGACATTTTAATTGTTTATTAATAAACTAGTGTTTTATGTGTCAGTCAAATATGTTGACAATGCTGACTTGTCATCTTCGCAGATATTGTGAATGTGCCTATAGAGAGAAATGCACACTTCTTATGGATTGCATAAGAGAGTTGTCTGTTTCTTTTCGTTTTGAATTGTTTTGTTTAAAAGTGGACATTTCAAGCTTTCTAGATACATTTCTGAGTTTCGGTTCATTTATGAGACTCAGTTCACGAGCAATGCAAGTGATATCGCGCCGGTGCCTCCATTTCCTGATTAAATCGTCTTAAATGCGTCTCCGTGTGGACAGAAACCAATGTAATCTTCCAGATTTAATCACGTAAAACACAAGTCTAAACACAAGCACCACTCTTCTGAATGATGATAACCACAAACCTCCAAGAGTTTGTAAACCAATTGTTTGTAAAACATATTTAATACTTTACTTACAAATTACAGTGTATAAATAAAACGACATGAAGGAACTTATTTCCAAAATGTAATTAATTGCACAGTCTTTGTTTTAGCTGCTTGTTTTAGCTGCTACCAATTGACACAGAGTCAAGAAATTACAAACCACCCACCCCCCAGGTCTGCCAATTCTTTGCCAACCCCCAATGCTAATCAATCTCCTCTCAAAAGAAAACCGGTTTTTCCTGTTTTCACCAGCGTGTGGGGGTTTAATTCCTACCCTTGCAGTTCCTTTGTTTAAATGTTATTTAAGCAAATCTACTATACATACACTTTAAGTTATTTCAAATTAATGTTTATAACTTAATTTGCTGATATCGCGTAACTTAATTTGACATATGTTGATATAACCAACTGACATTGTAGCCTAGTTGATTAGATTGCATGCCAGGAAGAGACTTATGCTTTGTATTAAGTAATGAGCGTTTACTATAATATAGCCGCACTCAAGCGCACGACCACACGCATAAAGCTTGATACAAAGAACCGGTAAAAGTAATGATTATGAATGTGTCTAAATACGCAGTGAATGTGAATGTGCATTATACGCTGAGTTTCGGTTCATTTATGAGACGAACTCCAGTTCACTCGCCGGCGCCTCCAATGTCGTGATTGTCTGCTATATTTACTTCTTAAATCCAGGCAATTGGTTTATGAAACATTGATTAAAATTAAGATATAATTAATACAAAACGAAATTCAATTTAAAGAAAGGCAGCTGTTCTGTTTGAGGTCTCTGCGAAAGTTTTAAAGCAGTCTTTTAGTGCCGCTTTCAGAGCGCTTACGTCCGTAACCGTAAACTGACACATTGTTTTTTCCCTCATAAATGCGAACACGAAAATTAAAATAAAATGAATATTATAATGTTTTTTTGTTGTGTCAGACAATGATTACCAAATTTTTCTCTCATATTGCTCCTCATAACCACTGAAAACGGCCAACGGAAGTTAAAAGTGGTGGGTACAAAATGACTCATGACGAAATCTGGTGGGTAGCCTAAACGTACACTGTCTTTGTATCTCTTTAGAATATTGCTACTTTTAGAAAAAAACATGACAATTATGAATCTAATTATTATGAACAAATAATGAAACTGTCAAAATTCGACAACACAAAGAATGATCAAAAAGCGATATAACGCACATGTAACGCAAAGAAGATGGTCAGATTACCAGCTCTCTCTCTATATGTTTAAATTACTGAAATCACCCCGTAATCAAACCCCCTCTAGTCTGGGACCTAATTAACTTACTGGAATCTCCATTCACAAACACCTCTGTCCTTCTTGAATAACCACACACAGCAACATAGTGTTTGCGCTGATTAAAGCTATTTGAGATTCCGATCAACAAACGGACTCTGTTCTCCTTGGACTGTCTACGAACAACAGATGGCCCCTATCAGCTCAAATAACTCCTCGATGGCCGTCTAAGGACACCTCTCTGGTTCCTGAATCAACAAAACACATTTTGGTTTTATGGCTTACACGGGAAGTCACGAGCGCAAGGCGCCACAATGTCTGAGATTACGCAAATTCCCTAGGGTCTTCTTAGACAATGATTCACACTTAAGACACTGATTTACCTTCAGAAAACAACAAGACTTTGTTCGACCAGATGCGCCGGCTGATAATCTCATCAAATCCAACACGCACACATAGGCAAGAGAGCAAAAGTTCAGCTGCGAGCGTGAACTCTCAGCCTCGGTCAGCACGCACACACACACACACAGAAACACACACAGATCCAACCACGTGTGATCGAAATCATTTTGTACAATGTTTAAAATGTATTTTCTTGATGTGTGCATTATCCCTTGTCCCAAATATTATGCCTATATAGCTTTATTGGTGTGTAATCAATTTGATGTGACTATAATCGCGAGAAATCATGTATCTGTGTGTAATTAGGTCATAGAATTGCCATTCGTGGTATCGTCTTGTTCCAGAAATCCCAACGGTCTTGAATCTTTAACACAACATATCAGAGAATGTATTGTTTTATTAATACCAGTGATATTAATGTTACGAACGAATCTATCGTTCCAATTTCTAAGAGTAAGGGGGCGTATAGATCTCGAAACGTCAGGGGGTGGGCCCGATCCGTTGTTAAAGACGATTGGCCCACGTACGTGAGAGGGCGTGAGTTTGGCCCCTTCAAAAATATCATGCTTCCCTTTTCTCTCGCTTCTTCTCTCTTCGATCGCTCTGACCTCCTCCTCTCCTCCCCGGCAACGCTTCTCCAGGAACCTCTGGAAAGGCTTTGGCCTTCTCTTCGGACCAACACATGTTCGAGTAGCTGCCGGTCTTTGCAACTTAAGCTCATACGTGCCTTTCCCCTCCAAAAGGGAAACGATCTGAACTCTCTCGGTAACGTTAAATTCAAGTAAGCCTTTACATTGTCTTGCGAAACGACCCAGAAGACGAAGCTAGACGCGAACCAGCCAGACACGCGCACGCGCGCGTCCCTTTTCCAGCATCGCACTGAAAGAGTACAACAGCTCGCAAGTACTATCTCTCAATCTAAAAGCTGATTCCTGGTGTCTATCTCTTAGGTCTGTGTATTAAGTTACCCTTCTTCCTCTTCTCTTCTCTTCTCTTTCTTTCTTTCATTTCATTTTATTCTGATCACGTATTTTCTTGTTTGGTTGAATGTTTGTTTGTTTTATTGTTTGCATTTTTACGTACGTATTTGTAGCTCATATAATCTCTAGTGTTACCTTTATTAAAATCCATATATACTTTTAACTGTCTATGTATTTTGAAAGCCCGCTCTTATAGCAGATGGGAGTTTTACTGACTCAAACATGTTCTGAGGGCAGAAAGGAAAATGATTGGTTTACAGCTTCAACCAATGAAACTGAAGCAAGGGCGGGATTTAGACGTTTGAATTTGAGATGCGCTGCGGAGGGATTCTTGAGGAATAGTCGGAACTAGAATGTACATTTCCTGAAGAAAATGTGAAGTGGTGCTTGCAGTGGCAAAACTCTCCACTCGGTTGCTAGGGTGTTGTACATGATTGCATTCGAGCCAACAACCATGTCTGTACGATGTTGTGGAGCTGAAATATGGCTTCTATATGTTGCAATATGGTTGCTAGGTGGCTCTAAATGGTTGCTAGGGTGTGAATACACAGTTACCATGGTGATATTTACAGTGTTTCCCAACCGAAACAAAAGAGCCAACCCCCATCTCCATACGATGTTCTGATGCAGAGACATGGGTCTTGATAAACGGTTACTAGGGTACTCTGTTTGGTTGCTATGGAGTTGCTTATCAGCTGCCAATGATGAAACTGCAAAGGCGTCTTGTCACTATGAATGGTATAAACCAACTCTCATGCCTCTGTGACATTCAGAATGGAAGATAACCCTCTTTGGATTTTGGTTGCTAGGGTACTCTGTTTGGTTGCTAGGGAGTGGCTTGGAAGCTGCTAATGATGGAACTGCAAAGGCTTTTTGTCATTATTAATGATATAAACCAACTCCAATCTCTATACGATGTTCTGATGCAGAGATATAGGTCTTGCAAAACGGTTGCTAGGGTACTCTGTTTGGTTACTAGGGAGTGGCTTGGCAGCTGCCAATAATGAAACCCCAAAGGCTTCTTGTCACTATGAATGATATAAACCAACTCCCATTTCTTTGTGACATTCAGAATGGAAGATATCCCTCTTTGATTTTTGGTTGCTAGGGTACTCTGTTTGGTTGCTAGGGAGTTGCTTGGCAGCTGCCAATCATGAAACTCCAAAGGCTGCTTGTCAGTATGAATGATACAAACCAACTCCCACTTCTCTGTGACATTCAGAATGGAAGATATCCCTCTTTGGATATTGGTTGCTAGGGTACTCTGTTTGGTTGCTAGGGAATGGCTTGGCAGCTGCCAATCATGAAAATCCAAAGGCTGCTTGTCAGTATGAATGATACAAACCAACTCCCACTTCTCTGTGACATTCAGAATCAAAAAGATATCCCTCTTTGGATTTTGGTTGCTAGGGTACTTTATTTGGTTGCTAGGGAGTGGCTTGGCAGCTGCCAATAATGAAACTACAAAGGCTTCTTTTCACTATGAATGATATAAACCAACTACCATGCCTCTGTGACATTCAGAATGGAAGATATCCCTCTTTGGATTTTGGTTGCTAGGGTACTCTGTTTGGTTGCTAGGAAGTGGCTTGGCAGCTGCCAATCATAAAACTTCAAAGGCTGCTTGTCAGTATGAATGATATAAACCAACTCCCATCTCTATACGATGTTCTGATACAGAGATATTTGTTATGCTAAACGGTTGCTATGGTACTCTGTTTGGTTGCTAGGGAGTGGCTTGTCAGCTGCCAATTATTAAAAACTGCAAAGGCTTCTTGTCACTATTAATGATATAAACCAACTCCCATTTCTCTGTGACATTCAGAATGGCATATATCCCTCTTTGGATTTTGGTTGCTAGGGTACTCTGTTTGGTTGCTAGGGAGTGGCTGGGCAGCTGCGAATGATGAAACTGCAAAGGCTTCTTGTCACTATGAATGATATAAACCAACTCCCATGCCTCTGCGGCATTCAGAATGGAAGATATCCCTCTTTGGATTTTGGTTGCTAGGGTACTCTGTTTGGTTGCCATGGAGTTGCTTGGCAGCTGCCAATGATGAAACTGCAAAGGCTTCTTGTCAGTGTGAATGATATAAACCAACTCCCATGCCTCTGTGACTTTCAGAATGGAAGATATCCCTCTATGTATTTTGGTTGCTAGGGTTCTCTGTTTGGTTGCTATGGATTTGCTTGACAGCTGCCAATGATGAAACTGCAAAGTCTGCTTGTCAGTATGAATGATATAAACCAACTCCCATGCCCATGTGACATTCAGAATGGAAGATATCCCTCTATGGTTTTGGTTGCTAAGGTGTTCGACAATGGTTGCTAGGGAGTGGCTTGGCAGCTGCCAATGATGAAACTGCAAAGGCTTCTTGTCACTATGAATGATATAATCCAACTCCCATGCCTCTGTGACATTCAGAATGGAAGATATCCCTCTTTGGATATTGGTTGCTAGGGTTCTCTGTTTGGTTGCTATGGAGTTGATTCGCAGCTGCTAATGATGAAACTGCAAAGGCTTCTTGTCAGTATTAATGATATAAACCAACCCCCATCTCTATATGATGTTCTGATGCAGAGATATAGGTCTTGCAAAACGGTTGCTAGGGAACTCTGTTTGGTTGCTAGGGAGTGGCTTGGCAGCTGCCAATCATGAAACCCCAAAGGCTTCTTGTCACTATGAATGATATAAACCAACCCCCATCTCTATACAATGTTCTGATACAGAGATAGAGGTATTGCTAAATAGTTGCTAGGGTACTCTGTTTGCTTGCTATGGAGTGGTTTGGCAGCTGCCAATGATGAAACTCCAAAGGCTGCTTGTCAGTATGTATGGTATAAACCAGCTCCCATGCCTCTGTGACATTCAGAATAGATGATATTCCTCTTTGGAATTTGGTTGCTAGGGTACTCTGTTTGGTTGCTATGGAGTTACTTGACAGCTGCCAATGATGAAACTGCAAAGGCTTCTTGTCACTATGAATGATATAAACCAACTCCCATGCCTCTGTGACATTCAGAATGGAAGATATCCCTCTAGGATTTTGGTTGCTAAGGTGCTCGACAATGGTTGCTAGGGAGGGGCTAGGAAGAGTTGAGGTGATTCATGATTGGCTGTTTGCTGTCCCAAGTCAAATGAGACCACCCCCATGTTTCTATGACAATTCAGTCTGGAGATATCTCTTTGAACTCTTTCAGTGGAAGTCTATGGAACTTGTTGCTAAGGGGCTCTAAATGGTTGCTAGGGCGTGGCTTGATAGCTTCACAATAATTCTGAGAGACTGATTGGTCGTCTGAGTAAAATGAGCCCGCCCCCTTGTCTCTATGACACTGTGATCCAGAGCTACGTTCAATACAAAGTCCCTATGCAATTTACCATAGTAGGAAAAGCATGTGTGTTTCACGGGACGTTCCTTCCCCATAGTAAGTCAATGGGGCAACTTTGGGCATCTCCTGCCCCCCAGGGGTGCAACTTTTACCTCATTGTGAGGTATGTTCTTACAGAGCCTGTCAGCCTCTTCAAATGTGGCAAATCACACGTTTCTGCGAAATCCTCGCTCAGAGCTACAAGTGGTCAAAGTTCGTCGCAAAAGTCAATGGGACTTTTTTGGCCGCTTTTTTGCCCCTGGGGCGAACACCGCCCCCCCGATCGCTTATAAAAGTCATAGCACACCTCTCCTCAATGAGCCGGTCGATTTGACACCTCACTCAGGGGTCTGTGACAAACGGTGCGGGGCGAGTTACGCGCCAAACTTTTGTGTGGAAGAATAATAATAACTAGAATGTACATTTCCTGAAGAAAATGTGAGTGGTGCTTGCAGTGGCAAAATTCGGCACGGTTGCTAGGGTTTTACTAGGCGGTTGCTATGGTGTTCTAGGCGGTTTCCAAGGTATTCTGGGTGGTTGCTAAGCGGTTGCTAGGGTGCTGTACATAATTGCATACAAGCCAACAACCATGTCTGTAAGATGTTGTGGAGCTGAAATATGGCTTCTATATGTTGCAATATGGTTGCTAGGTGGCTCTAAATGGATGCTAGGGTGTGAATACACAGTTACCATGGTGAAATTTACAGACTGTTTTCCAACTGAAACTAATGAGCCAACCCCCATCTCTATACAATATTCTGATGCAGAGATGTAGGTCTTGTAAAATGGTTGCTAGGGTACTCTGTTTGGTTGGTATGGAGTTGCTTGGCAGCTGCTAATGATGAAACTGCAAAGGCTTCTTGTCAGTATGAATGCTATAAACCAACTCCCATCTCTATACAATGTTCTGATGCAGAGATATACGCTTTGCTAAACGGTTGCTAGGGTACTCTGTTTGGTTGCTAGGGAGTAGCTTGGCAGCTGCCAATCATGAAATTCCAAAGGCTGCTTGTCAGTATGAATGATATAATCCAGCTCCCATGCCTCTGTCACATACAGAATGGAAGATATCACTCTTTGGATTTTGGTTGCTAGGGTACTCTATTTGGTTGCTAGAGAGTGGCTTGTCAGCTGCCAATCGTGAAACTCCAAAGGCTTCTTGACACTATGAATGATATAAACCAACTCCCATGCCACTGCGACATTCAGACTGGAAGATATGCCTCTTTGGATTTTGGTTGCTAGGGTACTCTGTTTGGTTGCTAGGGAGTGACTTGTCAGCTGCCAATGATGAAATTCCAAAGGCTTCTTGTCAGTATGAATGATATAATCCAACTCCCATGCCTCTGTGACATTCAGAATGGAAGATATGCCTCTTTGGATTTTGGTTGCTAGGGTACTCTGTTTGGTTGCTATGGAGTTACTTGGCAGCTGGCAATGTTGCAATTCCAAAGGCTTCTTTGTCACTATGAATGATATAAACCAACTCCGATGCCTCTGTGACATTCAGAATGGAAGATATCCCTCTTTGGATTTTGGTTGCTAGGGTACTCTGTTTGGTTGCTAGGGAGTGACTTGTCAGCTGTCAATGATGAAATTCCAAAGGCTTCTTGTCAGTATGAATTATATAATCCAACTCCCATGCCTCTGTGACATTCAGAATGGAAGATATGCCTCTTTGGATTTTGGTTGCTAGGGTACTCTGTTTGGTTGCTATGGAGTTACTTGGCAGCTGCCAATGATGCAATTCCAAAGGCTTCTTGTCACTATGAATGATATAAACCAACTCCCATGCCTCTGTGACATTCAGAATGGAAGATATCCCTCTTTGGATTTTGGTTGCTAGTGTACTCTGTTTGGTTGCTAGGGAGTGTCTTGGCAGCTGTCAATCATGAAACTCAAAGGCTGCTTGTCAATATCAATGATATAAACCAACTCCCATGCCTCTGTGACATTCAGAACGGAAGATATCCCTCTTTGGATTTTGGTTGCTAAGGTGCTCGACAATGGTTGCTAGGGAGGGGCTTGGAAGTGTTGAGGTGATTCATGATTGGCTGTTTGCTGCCCCGAGTCAAATGAGACCACCCCCATGTTTCTATGACAATTCAGTCCGGAGATATCTCTTTGAACTCTTTCAATGGAAGTCTATGGGACTTGTTGCTAAGGGGCTCTAAATGGTTGCTAGGGCGTGGCTTGATAGCTTCACAATGATCCTGAGAGACTGATTGGTCGTCTGAGTAAAATGAGCCCTCCCCCTTGTCTCTATGACACTGTGATCCAGAGCTACGTTCAATACAAAGTCCCTATGCAATTTACCATAGTAGGAAAAGCATGTGTGTTTCACGGGATGTTCCTTCCCCATAGTAAGTCAATGGGGCAACTTTGGGCATCTCCTGCCCCCCAGGGGTGCAACTTTTACCTCACAATGGGCAACTTTTACCTCTTCAAATGTGGCAAAACACACGTTTCTGCGAAATCCTCGCTCAGAGCTACAAGTGGTCAAAGTCCGTCGCAATGTTAAGTCAATGGGACTTTTTTGGCCGCTTTTTCGCCCCTGGGGCGAACACCGCACCCCCGATCGCTTATTAAAGTCATAGCACACCTCTCCTCAATGAGCCTGTCAAATTGACACCTCATTCATGGGTCTGTGACGAACGGTGCGGGGCGAGTTACGCGCCAAACTTTTGTCCAGAAAATGAGCCCTCCCCCTTGTCTCTATGACACTGTGATCCAGAGCTACGTTCAATACAAAGTCCCTATGCAATTTACCATAGTAGGAAAAGCATGTGTGTTTCACGGGATGTTCCTTCCCCATAGTAAGTCAATGGGGCAACTTTGGACATCTCCTGCCCCCCAGGGGTGCAACTTTTACCTCACAATGGGCAACTTTTACCTCTTCAAATGTGGCAAATCACACGTTTCTGCGAAATCCTCGCTCAGAGCTACAAGTGGTCAAAGTCCGTCGCAATGTTAAGTCAATGGGACTTTTTTGGCCGCTTTTTCGCCCCTGGGGCGAACACCGCACCCCCGATCGCTTATTAAAGTCATAGCACACCTCTCCTCAATGAGCCTGTCAAATTGACACCTCATTCATGGGTCTGTGACGAACGGTGCGGGGCGAGTTACGCGCCAAACTTTTGTCCAGAAAATGAGCCCTCCCCCTTGTCTCTATGACACTGTGATCCAGAGCTACGTTCAATACAAAGTCCCTATGCAATTTACCATAGTAGGAAAAGCATGTGTGTTTCACGGGATGTTCCTTCCCCATAGTAAGTCAATGGGGCAACTTTGGACATCTCCTGCCCCCCAGGGGTGCAACTTTTACCTCACAATGGGCAACTTTTACCTCTTCAAATGTGGCAAATCACACGTTTCTGCGAAATCCTCGCTCAGAGCTACAAGTGGTCAAAGTCCGTCGCAATGTTAAGTCAATGGGACTTTTTTGAGCTTTCTCTCCTCAATGAGCCTGTCGATTTGACACCTCATTCATGGGTCTGTGACGAACGGTGCGGGGCGAGTTACGCGCCAAACTTTTGTCCAGAATAATAAAAAGAAGAATAATAATAAGTATGAGCAATAACAATAGTGATGCCTTGCTTTCAGCAAGCACCACTAACTAGAATGTACATTTCCTGAAGAAAATGTGAAATGGTGCTTGCAGTTGCAAAACTCTCCACTCGGTTGCTAGGGTGTTGTACATGATTGCATACGAGCCAACAACCATGTCTGTACGATGTTGTGGAGCTGAAATATAGCTTCTATATGTTGCAATATGGTTTATATGTGGCTCTAAACGGTTGCTAGGGCGTTGCTTGGTGGTTGCTAGGGTGTTCTGGGTGGTTGTTAGGCAGTTGCTAGGGTGTTCTGAGAGGTTGCTAGGGCGTTGCTAGGGTATTCTTGGTGGTTGCTATGGTGTTGCTAGGCAGTTGCTAGGGTCTTCAGGGTCTTCAGGGTGGTTGCTAGGGTGTGATGGGTGGTTGCTAGGCCGCTGCTAGGCAGTTGCTAGGGTGTTCTGGGTGGTTGCTAGGGCGTTGCTAAGGTGTTCTGGGTGGTTGCTAGGGCGTTGCTAGGCAGTTGCTAGGGTGTTCTGTGTGGTTGCTAGGGTGTTCTGGGTGGTTGCTATGGTGTTGCTAGGCAGTTGCTATGGTTTTCTAGGTGGATGCTAGGGTATTGCTAGGCAGTTGCTAGGGTGTTCTGGGTGGTTGCTAGGCAGTTGATAGGGTGTTGTGGGTGGTTGCTATGGTGTTGCTAGGTGGTTGCTATGGTGTTGCTACGGTATTCTGGGTGGTTGCTAGGGCGTTGCTAGGCAGTTGCTAGGGTGTTCTGGGTGGTTGCTATGGTGTTGCTAGGCGGTTGCTAGGGTATTCTGGTGGTTGCTAGGCGGTTGCTAGGGTATTCTTGGTGGTTGCTAGGTGGTTGCTAGGGTATTCTTGGTGGTTGCTAGGGCAGTGCTAGGTGGTTGCTAGGCTGTTCTGGGTGGTTGCTATGGTGTTGCTAGGCGGTTGCTAGGGTATTCTGGGTGGTTGCTAGGGCGTTGCTAGGTAGTTGCTAGGGTGTTCTGGGTGGTTGTTATGGTGTTGCTAGGCGGTTGCTAGGGTATTCTGGGTGGTTGCTAGGGCGTTGCTAGGCGGTTGCTATGGTATTCTGGGTGGTTGCTATGGAGTTGCTAGGAGGTTGCTAGGGTATTCTGGGTGGTTGCTAGGGCGTTGCTAGGCGGTTGCTAGGGTATTCTGGGTGGTTGCTATGGAGTTGCTAGGCGGTTGCTAGGGTATTCTGGGTGGTTGCTAGGCGGTTGCTAGGGTATTCTTGGTGGTTGCTAGGACGTTGCTAGGCAGTTGCTAGGGTATTCTAGGTGGTTGCTAGGGCGTTGCTAGGCGGTTGCTAGGGTATTTAGGGTGGTTGCTAGGGTATTCTGGGTGGTTTGCTAGGGTATTCTGGGTGGTTGCTAGGGCGTTGCTAGGCGGTTGCTAGGGTATTCTGGGTGGTTGCTATGGTGTTGCTAGGCAGTTGCTAGGGTATTCTTGGGGTTGCTATGGCGTTGCTAGGCAGTTGCTAGGGTATTCTGGATGGTTCCTATGCTGTTGCTAGGCGGTTGCTAAGGTGTTCTGGGTGGTTGCTAGGCGGTTGCTAGGGTATTCTTGGTGGTTGCTAGGGTGTTGTTGGTGGTTGCTATGGTGTTGCTAGGCAGTTGCTAAGGTGTTCTGGGTGGTTGCTAGGCGGTTGCTATGGTATTCTCGGTGGTTGCTAGGGCGTTGCTAGGTGGTTGCTAGGGTTTTGTGGGTGGTTGCTATGGTGTTTCTAGGCAGTTGCTATGGTATTCTGGGTGGTTGCTAGGGCGTTGCTAGGCAGTTGCTAGGGTGTTCTGGGTGGTTGCTAGGCAGTTGCTAGGGTATTCTTGGTGGTTGCTAGGCAGTTGCTAGGTGGTTGCTAGGGTGTTCTGGGTGGTTGCTATGGTGTTGCTAAGCAGTTGCTAAGGTGTTCTGGTTGGTTGCTAGGCAGTTGCTAGGGTATTCTTGGTGGTTGCTAGGGTGTTGCTAGGTGGTTGCTAGAGAGTTCTGGGTGGTTGCTATGGTGTTACTAGGCGGTTGCTATGGTATTCTGAGTGGTTGCTAGGGCGTTGCTAGGGTGTTCTGGGTGGTTGCTAGGGCGTTGCTATGCAGTTGCTAGGGTATTCTGGGTGGTTGCTATGGTGTTGCTAGGCAGTTGCTATGGTATTCTGGGTGGATGCTAGGGCGTTGCTAGGCAGTTGCTAGGGTGTTCTGGGTGGTTGCTAAGCAGTTGCTGGGTGTTCTGGGTGGTTGCTAGGCAGTTGCTAGGGTTTTCTGGGTGGTTTCTATGGTGTTTTTGGTGGTTACTTGAGCGTTTCTAGATGTTGCTAGGGTGTTCAGGGTGGTTGCTAAGGTATTTTTGGTAGTTGCTATGGTGTTACTTGGTGGTTAGTAGTTGTCAAAGATGGTTACTATGGAGTTTTTATAGAGTTATTAAAATCTTTAATAACGAGTGCCTTCAGTACTATGGCCGAATAGGCACAAGCATGGAGCAATATCGCAAGGCCATGAGTGTAATATTGCGTTAAAAAATACAAAAAAAAATAAAAAACATTTTTTTTTTGTTTAGGGTGGTTGCTAGGGAGCTCTTAGTGGTTGCTAAGGTGCTGAAACTGGTTGCTAGGGTGTGGCTATGAAGATTTTAGGCCATTACTTATTGGCTGCTTGATAATATAAATCCTCTGAGGGAGAGAGAGAGGGAGAGACGCAGGGGTGTCAGGCCCTTTGGAGTCTGTGTGTGTGAAAACGTCGGTTGGGATTTGAATTTTTTTAGAATGCCCAATGTTAAGTCAATGGGACTTTTTTGGCCACTTTTTCGTCCGCTGTGCGAACATCGTACACCCGATCGCTTAGAAAAGTCATAGCACACCTCTCCTCAATGAGCCGGTCGATTTGACACCTCACTCAGGGGTCTGAGATAAACGGTGCGGGGCGCATTACGCGCCAAACTTTGACCAGAATAATAAGAAGAACTAGAATGTACATTTCCTGAAGAAAATGTGAAGTGGTGCTTGCAGTGGCAAAACTCGCCACTCGGTTGCTAGAGTGTGGTACATGATTGCATACAAGCCAACAAACATGTCTGTACTATGTTCTGGTGCTGAGATATGGCTTATTCATGTTGTTCAGGTGGTTGCTAGGGTGTTCTGTGTGGTTGCTAGGGCTTTGCTAGGTAGTTGCTAGGGTGTTCTGGGTGGTTGCTATGGTGTTGCTAGGTGGTTGCTAGGGTATTCTGGGTGGTTGCTATGGTGTTCTGGGTGGTTGCTATGGAGTTGCTAGGCAGTTGCTAAGGTGTTCTATGTGGTTGCTATGGAGTTGCTAAGGTGTTCTGTATGGTTGCTATGGTGTTGCTAGGCGGTTGCTAGGTTATTCTGGGTGGTTGCTAGGGCATTGCTAGGCAGTTGCTAGGGTGTTCTGGGTGGTTGCTATGGTGTTGCTAGGCGGTTGCTAGGGTATTCTAGTGGTTGCTATGGTGTTGCTAGGCAGTTGCTAGGGTATTCTGGGTGGTTGCTAGGCGGTTGCTAGGGTATTCTTGTTGGTTGCTAGGGCATTACTAGGGTGTTCTGAGTGGTAGCTATGGCGTTGCTAGGCGGTTGCTAGGGTGTTCTGTGTGGTTGCTATGGTGTTGCTAGGCGGTTGCTAGGGTATTCTGGGTGGTTGCTAGGGCGTTGCTAGGCAGTTGCTAGGGTGTTCTGGGTGGTTGTTATGGTGTTGCTAGGCGGTTACTAGGGTATTCTGGGTGGTTGCTATGGTGTTACTAAGTGGTTGGTAGTTGTCACAGATGATTACTATTGGAGTTCTTAGCATTTTCTTGCCATGAATTAGCACTTACCTAATCGCTATTAGCATGTAGCTATTCACAGCTAGCATGTATAGCATGTTGGAATTCCTCTTTTCTAGCATGAGTCAAAAGAGCCAACCCCCATCTCTATACGATGTTCTAAGGTACTTTGTTTGGTTGCTAGGGAGTGGCTTGGCAGCTGCCAATCATGAAACTCTAAAGGCTGCTTGTCAGTATGAATGATATAAACCAACTCCCCTTCCTCTGTGACATTCAGAATAGAAGATATCCCTCTAGGATTTTGGTTGCTAAGGTGCTCGACAATGGTTGCTAGGGCAGGGCTAGCAAGTGTTGTAGTGTCTCATGAATGGCTGTTTGCTGCCCTGAGTCAAACTTGTGTTAACCCCATCTCTTTATGATGCTCTGATGCAGAGATATAGGTCTTACAAAATGGTTGCTAGGGTACTCTGTTTGGTTGCTAGGGAGTGGCTTGGTAGCTGCCAATGATGAAACTCCAAAGGCTGCTTGTCAGTATGTATGATATAAACCAACTCCCATTCCTCTGTGACATTCAGAATGGAAGATATCCCTCTAGGATTTTGGTTGCTAAGGTGCTCGACAATGGTTGCTAGGGAGGGGCTAGGAAGTGTTGAGGTGATTCATGATTGGCCGCTTGCTGGCCTGAGTCAAATGAGACCACCCTCGTGTTTCTATGACAATTCAGTCCGGAGATATCCTTTTGATCTCTTTCAATGGAAGTCTATGGGACTTGTTGCTAAGGTGCTCTAAATGGTTGCTAGGGCGTGGCTTGATAGCTTCACAATGATCATGAGAGACTGATTGGTCGTCTGAGTAAAATGAGCCCGCCCCCTTGTCTCTATGACACTGTGATCCAGAGCTACGTTCATTACAAAATCCCTATGCAATTTACCATAGTAGGAAAAGCATGTGTGTTTCACGGGACATTCCTTCCCCATAGTAAGTCAATGGGACAACTTTGGGACGCTCCTGCCCCCCCAGGGGTGCAACTTTTACCCCATTGTGAGGTATGTTCTTACAGAGCCTGTCAGCCTCTTCAAATGTGGCAAATCACACGTTTCTGCAAAATCCTCGCTCAGAGCTATGAGTGCTCAAAGTTCGTCGCAATGTTAAGTCAATGGAACTTTTTGGGGCGCTTTTTCGCCCCTGGGGCGAACACCGCACCCCCGATCGCTTATAAAAGTCATAGCACACCTCTCCTCAATGAGCCGGTCGATTTGACACCTCACTCAGGGGTCTGAGACAAACGGTGCGGGACGAGTTACGCGCCAAACTTTGTCCAGAATAAAAATAAGAATAATAACTAGAATGTACATTTCCTGAAGAAAATGTGAAGTGGTGCTTGCAGTGGCAAAACTCGCCACTCGGTTGCTAGGGTGTTGTACATGTTTGCATTCGAGCCAACAACCATGTCTGTACGATGTTGTGGAGCTGAAATATGGCTTCTATATGTTGCAATATGGTTGCTAGGTGGCTCTAAATGGTTGCTAGGGTGTGAATACACAGTTACCATGGTGATATTTACAGGCTGTTTTACAACTGAAACTAATGAGCCAACCCCCATCTCTATACAATATTCTGATGCAGAGATGTAGGTCTTGTAAAATGGTTGCTAGGGTACTCTGTTTGGTTGCTATGGAGATGCTTGTCAGCTGCTAATGATGAAACTACAAAGGCTTCTTGTTAGCATGAATGATATAAACCAACTCCCATCTCTATACGATGTTCTGATGCAGAGATATACGTTTTGCTAAACGGTTGCTAGGGTACTCTATTTGGTTGCTAGCGAGTGGCTTGTCAGCTGCCAATCATGAAACTCCAAAGGCTTCTTGTCACTATGAATGATATAATCCAACTTCCATGTCTCTGCGACATTCAGAATGGAAGATATGCCTCTTTGGATTTTGGTTGCTAGGGTACTCTGTTTGGTTGCTAGGGAGTGGCTTGTCAGCTGTCTATGATGAAATTCCAAAGGCTTCTTGTCATTATGAATTATATAATCCAACTCCCATGCCTCTGTGACATTCAGAATGTAAGATATGCCTCTTTGGATTTTGGTTGCTAGGGTACTGTTTTTGGTTGCTATGGAGTTACTTGGCACCTGCCAATGATGCAATTCCAAAGGCTTCTTGTCACTATGAATGATATAAACCAACTCCCATGCCTCTGTGACATTCAGAATGGAAGATATCCCTCTTTGGATTGTTGTTGCTAAGGTGCTCGACAATGGTTGCTAGGGAGGGGCTAGGAAGTGTTGAGGTGATTTATGATTGGCCGTTTGCTGCCCTGAGTCAAACTTGTGTTAACCCCATCTCTTTATGATGTTCTGATGCAGAGATATAGGTCTTGCGAAATGGTTGCTAGGGTACTCTGTTTGGTTGCTAGGGAGTGGCTTGGCAGCTGCCAATCATGAAACTCCAAAGGCTGCTTGTCAGTATGTATGATATAAACCAACTCCCATGCCTCTGTGACATTCAGAATAGAAGATATCCCTCTTTGGATTGTTGTTGCTAAGGTGCTCGACAATGGTTGCGAGGGAGGGGCTAGGAAGTGTTGAGGTGATTTATGATTGGCCGTTTGCTGCCCTGAGTCAAACTTGTGTTAACCCCATCTCTTTATGATGTTCTGATGCAGAGATATAGGTCTTGCAAAATGGTTGCTAGGGTACTCTGTTTGGTTGCTAGGGAGTGGCTTGGCAGCTGCCAATCATGAAACTCCAAAGGCTGCTTGTCAGTATGAATGATATAAACCAACTCCCATGCCTCTGTGACATTCAGAATGGAAGATATTCCTCTTTGGATTTTGGTTGCTAAGGTGCTCGACAATGGTTGCTAGGGAGTGGCTTGGCAGCTGCCAATGATGAATTCCAAAGGCTTCTTGTCAGTATGAATGATATAATCCAACTTCCATGTCTCTGTGACATTCAGAATGGAAGATATACTTCTTTGGATTTTGGTTGCTAGGGTACTCTATTTGGTTGCTAGGGAGTGGCTTGGCAGCTGCCAATCATGAAACTCCAAAGGCTGCTTGTCAGTGTGAATGATATAAACCAACTCCCATGTCTCTGTGACATTCAGAATATAAGATATCCCTCTAGGATTTTAGTTGCTAAGGTGCTCGACAATGGTTGCTAGGGAGGGGCTAGGAAGTGTTGAGGTGATTCATGATTGGCCATTTGATGCCCTGAGTGAAACGAGACCACCTTCGTGTTTTTATATGATCTACCAGAGCGTTTCTAGACGTTTCTAGGGTGTTCAGTATGGTTGCTAAGGTATTTTTTTTAGTTGCTATGGTGCTACTAGGTGGTTGGTAGTTGTCAAAGATGGTTACTATGGAGTTTTTATAGAGTTATTAAAATCTTTAATAACGAGTGCCTTGGATTTTAATAACGAGTGCCTGTGGCCTCGTGCCTATGGCTGAATAGGCACAAGCATGGAGCGATATCGCAAGGCCACGAGTGTAATATTGCTTTAAAAAATACAAAAATATGTAAAAAAAAATTTTTTTTGGTTTAGGGTGGTTGCTAGGGAGCTCTTAGTGGTTGCTAGGGTGCTTTAACTGGTTGCTAGGGTGTGGCTATGAAGATTTTAGGCCATTACTTATTGGCTGCTTGATAATATAAATCCTCTGAGGGAGAGAGAGAGGGAGAGACGCAGGGCTGTCAGGCCCTTTGGAGTCTGTGTGTGTGAAAACGGCAGTTGGGATTCAAATGTTTTTAGAACTCCCCATGTTAAGTCAATGGGACTTTTTTGGCCGCTTTTTCGTCCGCTGTGCGAACATCGTACACCCGATCGCTTAGAAAGGTCATAGCACACCTCTCCTCAATGAGCCGGTCGATTTGACACCTCACTCAGGGGTCTGTGACAAACGGTGCGGGGCGCATTACGCGCCAAACTTTTGTGTGGAAGAATAATAATAAAAAGAATAATAAGTATGAGCAATAACAATAGTGATGCTTTCAAAAAAGCACCACTAATAATAAGTATGCAAGAGAACACTAATGATGCCTTGCTTTCAGCAAGCACCATTAATAATAAGTATGCAAGAGAACACTAGTGATGCCTTGCTTTCAGCAAGCACCACTAATAATAAGTATGCAAGAGAACACTAATGATGCCTTGCTTTCAGCAAGCACCATTAATAATAAGTATGCAAGAGAACACTAATGATGCCTTGCTTTCAGCAAGCACCATTAATAATAAGTATGGAGGATAACAATAGTGATGCCTTGCTTTCAGCAAGCACCACTAATAATAAGTATGGAGGATAACAATAGTGATGCCTTGCTTTCAGCAAGCACCACTAATAACTAGAATGTACATTTCCTGAAGAAAATGTGAAGTGGTGCTTGCAGTGGCAAAACTCGCCACTCGGTTGCTAGAGTGTGGTACATGATTGCATACAAGCCAACAAACATGTCTGTACGATGTTCTTGTGCTGAGATATGGCTTATTCATGTTGTTCAGGTGGTTGCTAGGGTGTTGCTAGGGTCTTCAGGGTGGTTGCTAGGGTGTGATGGGTGGTTGCTAGGGCGTTGCTAGGCAGTTGCTAGGGTGTTCTGGCTGGTTGCTAGGGCGTTGCTAGGCAGTTGCTAGGGTTTTTTGGGTGGTTGCTATGGTGTTGCTAGGGTATTCTGGATGGTTGCTAGGGTGTTGCTAGGGTGGTTGCTATGGTGTTGCTAGGCAGTTGCTAAGGTGTTCTGGGTGGTTGCTAGGCGGTTGCTAGGGTATTCTTGGTGGTTGCTAGGGCATTACTAGGTGGTTGCTAGGGTGTTGTGGGTGGTTGCTATGGTGTTGCTAGGTGGTTGCTAGGGTGTTCTGGGTGGTTGCTATGCAGTTGCTATGGTATTCTTGGTGGTTGCTAGGGAGTTGTAGGCGGTTGCTAGGGTATTCTGGGTGGTTGCTAGGGCATTGCTAGTCAGTTGCTAGGGTGTTCTGGGTGGTTACTATGGTGTTAGGCGGTTGCTAGGGTATTCTGGGTGGTTGCTAAGGTGTTGCTAGGCGGTTGCTAGGGTGTTCTGGGTGGTTGCTAAGGTGTTGCTAGGCGGTTGCTAGGGTATTTTTGGGTGGTTACTATGGTGTTGCTAGGTGGTTGCTAGGGTATTCTGGATGGTTGCTAGGATGGTTGCTATGGTGTTGCTAGGCAGTTGCTAAGGTGTTCTGGGTGGTTGCTAGGCAGTTGCTAGGTGGTTGCTAGGGTGTTCTGGGTGGTTGCTATGGTGTTGCTAGGCAGTTGCTATGGTATTCTGGGTGGATGCTAGGGCGTTGCTAGGCAGTTGCTAGGGTGTTCTGGGTGGTTGCTAGGCAGTTGCTAGGTGTTCTGGGTGGTTGCTAGGCAGTTGCTAGGTGTTCTGGGTGGTTGCTAGGGTGTTCTGGGTGGTTGCTAGGCAGTTGCTAGGTGTTCTGGGTGGTTGCTAGGGTGTTCTGGGTGGTTGCTAGAGTTTTTTGGTGGTTACTAGAGCATTTCTAGACGTTGCTAGGGTGTTCAGGGTGGTTGCTAAGGTATTTTTGGTAGTTGCTATGGTGTTACTAGGTGGTTGGTAGTTGTCAAATATGGTTACTATGGAGTTTTTATAGAGTTCTTAAAATCTTTAATAACGAGTGCCTTCAGTACGGCACTCGGCCTGCGGCCTCGTGCCTATGGCCGAATAGGCACAAGCATGGAGCGATATCGCAAGGCCACGAGAGTAAAATTGCTTTAAAAAATAAAAATAAATAAAATAAATGTTTTTTTTGGTTTAGGGTGGTTGCTATGGAGCTCTTAGTGGTTGCTAGGGTGCTGTAACTGGTTGCTAGGGTGTGGCTATGAAGATTTTAGGCCATTACTTATTGGTTGCTTGATAATATAAATCCTCTGAGGGAGAGAGAGAGGGAGAGACGCAGGGGTGTCAGGCCCTTTGGAGTCTGTGTGTGTGAAAACGTCGGTTTGGATTTGAATTTTTTTAGAATGCCCAATGCAAAGTCAATGGGACTTTTTTGGCCGCTTTTTCGTCCGCTGTGCGAACATCGTACACCCGATCGCTTAGAAAAGTCATACCACACCTCTCCTCAATGAGCCGGTCGATTTGATGCCTCACTCAGGGGTCTGAGACAAACGGTGCGAGGCGCATTACGCGCCAAATTTTGTCCAGAATAATAAGAAGAATAACTAGAATGTACATTTCCTGAAGAAAATGTGAAATGGTGCTTGCAGTGGCAAAACTCGCCACTCGGTTGCTAGGGTGTTGTACATGATTGCATACGAGCCAACAACCATGTCTGTACAATGTTGTGGAGCTGAAATATAGCTTCTATATGTTGCAATATGGTTTATATGTGGCTCTAAATGGTTGCTAGGGTGTTCTGGGTGGTTGCTAGGGCGTTGCTAGGCAGTTACTAGGGTATTCTGGGTGGTTGCTAGGGTATTCTGGGTGGTTGCTATGGTGTTAGGCAGTTGCTATGGTATTCTGGGTGGTTGCTAGGGCGTTGCTAGGCAGTTGCTAGGGTATTCTGGGTGGTTGCTAGGCGGTTGCTAGGCAGTTGCTAGGGTATTCTGGGTGGTTGCTAGGGCGTTGCTAGGCAGTTGCTAGGGTGTTCTGGCTGGTTGCTAGGCGGTTGCTAGGCGGTTGCTAGGGTATTCTGGGTGGTTGCTAGGGCGTTGCTATGGTATTCTTGGTGGTTGCTAGGCAGTTGCTAGGGTGTTCTGGCTGGTTGCTAGGCGGTTGCTAGGCGGTTGCTAGGGTATTCTGGGTGGTTGCTAGGGCGTTGCTAGGCAGTTGCTAGGGTGTTCTGGGTGGTTGCTAGGCAGTTGCTATGGTATTCTGGGTGGTTGCTAGGGCGTTGCTAGGGTATTCTGGGTGGTTGATAGGCGGTTGCTAGGCAGTTGCTATGGTATTCTGGGTGGTTGCTAGGGTGTTCTGGGTGGTTGCTAGGCAGTTGCTAAGTGGTTGCTAGGGTGTTCTGGGCGGTTGCTATGGTGTTGCTAAGCAGTTCTGGTTGGTTGCTAGGCGGTTGCTAGGGTATTCTTGGTGGTTGCTAGGGTGTTGCTAGGTGTTTGCTAGGGTGTTCTTGGTGTTTGCTATGGTGTTGCTAGGCAGTTGCTATGGTATTCTGGGTGGATGCTAGGGCGTTGCTAGGTGGTTGCTAGGCTGTTCTGGGTGGTTGCTATGGTGTTGCTAGGCAGTTGCTATGATATTCTGGGTAGTTGCTAGGCGGTTGCTAGGCAGTTGCTAGGGTATTCTGGGTGGTTGCTAGGCGGTTGCTAGGCAGTTGCTAGGGTATTCTGGGTGGTTGCTAGGGCGTTGCTAGGCAGTTGCTAGGGTGTTCTGGCTGGTTGCTAGGCGGTTGCTAGGCGGTTGCTAGGGTATTCTGGGTGGTTGCTAGGGCGTTGCTAGGCAGTTGCTAGGGTGTTCTGGGTGGTTGCTAGGCGGTTTCTAGGCAGTTGCTATGGTATTCTGGGTGGTTGCTAGGGCGTTGCTAGGGTATTCTGGGTGGTTGATAGGCGGTTGCTAGGCAGTTGCTATGGTATTCTGGGTGGTTGCTAGGGTGTTCTGGGTGGTTGCTAGGCAGTTGCTAAGTGGTTGCTAGGGTGTTCTGGGCGGTTGCTATGGTGTTGCTAAGCAGTTCTGGTTGGTTGCTAGGCGGTTGCTAGGATATTCTTGGTGGTTGCTAGGGTGTTGCTAGGTGTTTGCTAGGGTGTTCTTGGTGTTTGCTATGGTGTTGCTAGGCAGTTGCTATGGTATTCTGGGTGGATGCTAGGGCGTTGCTATGGTATTCTGGGTGGATGCTAGGGCGTTGCTAGGCAGTTGCTAGGGTGTTCTGGGTGGTTTGTAAGCAGTTGCTAGGTGTTCTGGGTGGTTGCTAGGCAGTTGCTAGCATGATGCTAGCATGATTAGCATGTTGCTAGCATGTTTTTAGCAAGATGCTGTTGCCAGGTGGTTGCTAGGGTGTTCTGGGTGGTTGCTATGGTGTTGCTAGGCAGTTGCTAAGGTGTTCTGGGTGGTTGCTAGGCAGTTACTAGTGTATTCTTGGTGGTTGCTAGGCAGTTGCTAGGGTATTCTTGGTGGTTGCTAGGGCGTTGCTAGGTGGTTGCTAGGATGTTCTGGGTGGTTGCTATAGTGTTGCTAGGCAGTTGCTATGGTATTCTGGGTGGATGCTAGGGCGTTGCTAGGCAGTTGCTAGAGTGTTCTGGGTGGTTGCTAGGCAGTTGCTAGGTTTTCTGGGTGGTTGCTAGGCAGTTGCTAGGGTGTTCTGGGTGGTTGCGAGTGCCTTATGTACGGCACTCGGCCTGCGGCCTCGTGCCTATGGCCGAATAGGCACAAGCATGAAGCAATTTCGCAAGGCCACGAGTGTAATATTGCTATAATTTTAAAAAAAAAGCAGTTGCTAGGGTGTTCTGGGTGGTTGCGAGTGCCTATGGCCGAATAGGGTGTTCTGGGTGGTTCAGTACGGCACTCGGCCTGCGGCCTCGTGCCTATAGCCGAATAGGCACAAGCATGGAGCAATATCGCAAGGCCACGAGTGTAATATTGCGTTAAAAAATACAAAAAAATTTAAAAAACATTTTTTTTTGGTTTAGGGTGGTTGCTAGGGAGCTCTTAGTGGTTGCTAGGGTGCTGAAACTGGTTGCTAGGGTGTGGCTATGAAGATTTTAGGCCATTACTTATTGGCTGCTTGATAATATAAATCCTCTGAAGGAGAGAGAGAGGGAGAGATGCAGGGGTGTCAGCCCCTTTAGAGTCTGTGTGTGTGAAAACGGCAGTTGGGATTCAAATGTTTTTAGAACTCCCAATGTAAAGTCAATGGGGACTTTTTTGGCCGCTTTTTCGTCCGCTGTGCGAACATCGTACACCCGATCGCTTAGAAAAGTCATAGCACACCTCTCCTCAATGAGCCGGTCGATTTGATGCCTCATTCAGGGGTCTGAGACAAACGGTGCGGGGCGCATTACGCGCCGAAAAGTTGTCCAGAATAATAATAATAATAACTAGAATGTACATTTCCTGAAGAAAATGTGAAATGGTGCTTGCAGTGGCAAAACTCTCCACTCGGTTGCTAGGGTGTTGTACATGATTGCATACGAGCCAACAACCATGTCTGTACGATGTTGTGGAGCTGAAATATAGCTTCTATATGTTGCAATATGGTTTATATGTGGCTCTAAACGGTTGCTAGGGTGTTCCGGGTGGTTGCTATGCAGTTGCTAGGTGGTTGCTAGGGTGTTCTGGGCGGTTGCTATGGTGTTGCTAAGCAGTTGCTAAGGTGTTCTGGTTGGTTGCTAGGCGGTTGCTAGGGTATTCTTGGTGGTTGCTAGGGTGTTGCTAGGTGGTTGCTAGGGTGTTCTGGGTGGTTGCTATGGTGTTGCTAGGCGGTTGCTAGGGTATTCTGGGTGGTTGCTAGGGCGTTGCTAGGCAGTTGCTAGGGTGTTCTGGGTGGTTGCTAGGCAGTTGCTATGGTATTCTGGGTGGTTGCTAGGGCGTTGCTAGGCAGTTGCTAGGGTGTTCTGGGTGGTTGCTAGGCAGTTGCTAGGGTATTCTTGGTGGTTGCTAGGCAGTTGCTAGGTGGTTGCTAGGGTATTCTTGGTGGTTGCTAGGGTGTTGCTAGGTGGTTGCTAGGGCATTCTGGGTGGATGCTAGGGCGTTGCTAGGCAGTTGCTAGGGTATTCTGGGTGGTTGCTAGGGCATTGCTAGGCAGTTGCTAGGGTGTTCTGGGTGGTTGCTATGGACTTGCTAGGCCGTTGCTAGGGTATTCTGGGTGGTTGCTATGTTGTTGCTAGGCGGTTGCTAGGGTATTCTGGGTGGTTGCTAGGGCGTTGCTAGGGTATTCTGGGTGGTTGCTATGGTGTTGCTAGGCGGTTGCTAGGGTATTCTGGGTGCTTGCTAGGGCATTGCTAGGCAGTTGCTAGGGTGTTCTGGGTGGTTGCTAGGGCGTTGCTAGGCAGTTGCTAGGGTGTTCTGGGTGGTTGCTATGGACTTGCTAGGCCGTTGCTAGGGTATTCTGGGTGGTTGCTATGTTGTTGCTAGGCGGTTGCTAGGGTATTCTGGGTGGTTGCTAGGGCGTTGCTAGGCAGTTGCTAGGGTATTCTGGGTGGTTGCTATGGTGTTGCTAGGCGGTTGCTAGGGTATTCTTGGTGGTTGCTAGGGCGTTGCTAGGCAGTTGCTAGGGTATTCTGGGTGGTTGCTAGGCAGTTGCTAGGGTATTCTGGGTGGTTGCTATGGACTTGCTAGGCCGTTGCTAGGGTATTCTGGGTGGTTGCTATGTTGTTGCTAGGCGGTTGCTAGGGTATTCTTGGTGGTTGCTAGGGCGTTGCTAGGCAGTTGCTAGGGTATTCTGGGTGGTTGCTATGGTGGTGCTTGGCGGTTGCTAGGGTATTCTTGGTGGTTGCTAGGGCGTTGCTAGGCAGTTGCTAGGGTATTCTGGGTGGTTGCTATGGTGTTGCTAGGCGGTTGCTAGGGTATTCTGGGTGGTTGCTATGGTGTTGCTAGGCGGTTGCTAGGGTATTCTGGGTGGTTGCTAGGTGGTTGCTAGGTGGTTGCTAGGTGGTTCCTAGGGTATTCTTGGTTGTTGCTAGGGCGTTGCTAGGTGGTTGCTAGGGTTTTCTGGGTGGTTGCTATGGTGTTGCTAGGCAGTTGCTATGGTATTTTGGGTGGATGCTAGGGCGTTGCTAGGCAGTTGCTAAGGTGTTCTGGGTAGTTGCTACGGTATTTTTGGTGGTTACTAGAGAGTTTTTATAGAGTTATTAAAATCTTTAATAACGAGTGCCTTCAGTACGGCACTCGGCCTGCGGCCTCGTGCCTATGGCCGAATAGGCACAAGCATGGAGCAATATCGCAAGGCCACGAGTGTAATATCGCGTTAAAAAATACAAAAAAATGTAAAAAAAAATTTTTTTTTGGTTTAGGGTGGTTGCTAGGGAGCTCTTAGTGGTTGCTAGGGTGCTGAAACTGGTTGCTATGGTGTGGCTATGAAGATTTTAGGTCATTACTTATTGGCTGCTTGATAATATAAATCCTCTAAGGGAGAGAGAGAGAGGGAGAGACGCAGGGGTGTCAGGCCCTTTGGAGTCTGTGTGTGTGAAAACGTCGGTTGGGATTCAAATATTTTTAGAATGCCCAATGTAAAGTCAATGGGACTTTTTTGGCCGCTTTTTCGTCCGCTGTGCGAACATCGTACACCCGATCGCTTAGAAAAGTCATAGCACACCTCTCCTCAATGAGCCGGTCGATTTGACACCTCACTCAGGGGTCTGAGACAAACGGTGCGGGGCGAGTTTCGCGCCAAACTTTGTCCAGAATAAAAATAAGAATAATAATAAGTATGCAAGAGAACACTAATGATGCCTTGCCTTTGGCAAGCACCATTAATAATAATAACTAGAATGAACATTTCCAGAAGAAAATGTGAAATGGTGCTTGCAGTGGCAAAACTCGCCACTCGGTTGCTAGAATGTGGTACATGATTGCATACGAGCCAACAAACATGTCTGTACGATGTTCTGGTGCTGAGATATGGCTTATTCGTGTTGTTCAGGTGGTTGCTAGGGTGTTCTGGGTGGTTGCTAGGCAGTTGCTAGGGTATTCTGAGTGGTTGCTAGGGTGTTGCTAGACAGTTGCTAGGGTATTCTGGGTGGTTGCTAGGGCATTGCTAGGCAGTTGCTAGGGTGTTCTGGGTGGTTGCTAGGCAGTTGCTAGGGTATCCTGGGTGGTTGCTAGGGTGTTGCTAGGGTGTTCTGGGTGGTTGCTAGGGCGTTGCTAGGCAGTTGCTAGGGTGTTCTATGTGGTTGCTATGGTGTTGCTAGGCGGTTGCTAGGGTATTCTGGGTGGTTGCTAGGGCGTTGCTAGGCAGTTGCTAGGGTGTTCTGGGTGGTTGCTATGGTGTTCCTAGGCGGTTGCTAGGGTATTCTGGGTGGTTGCTAGGGCGTTGCTAGGCAGTTGCTAGGGTGTTCTGGGTGGTTTCTAGGGTGTTGCTAGGCAGTTGCTAGGGTATTCTGGGTGGTTGCTAGGCGGTTGCTATGGTATTCTTGGTGGTTGCTAGGGCGTTGCTAGGCAGTTACTAGGCTGTTCTGGGTGGTTGCTAGGGCGTTGCTAGGCGGTTGCTAGGGTGTTCTGGGTGGTTGCTATGGGGTTGCTAAGCGGTTGCTAGGGTATTCTGGGTGGTTGCTAGGGCGTTGCTAGGGTGTTCTGGGTGGTTGCTATGGTGTTGCTAGGCGGTTGCTAGGGTATTCTGGGTGGTTGCTAGGCAGTTGCTAGGGTGTTCTGGGTGGTTGCTAGGGTGTTGCTAGGCAGTTGCTAGGCTGTTCTGGGTGGTTGCTATGGTGTTGCTAGGGTATTCTGGGTGGTTGCTAGGGCATTGCTAGGCAGTTGCTAGGGTGTTCTGGGTGGTTGCTAGGCGGTTGCTAGGGTATTCTGGATGGTTGCTAGGGTGTTGCTAGGGTGTTCTGGGTGGTTGCTATGGTGTTGCTATGCGGTTGCTAGGGTATTCTGGGTGGTTGCTAGGGCGTTGCTAGGCAGTTGCTAGGGTGTTCTGGGTGGTTACTATGGTGTTGCTAGGTGGTTGCTAGGGTATTTTGGGTGGTTGCTAGGCGGTTGCTAGGCAGTTGCTAGGGTGTTCAGGGTGGTTGCTAAGGTATTATTGGTGGTTACTATGGTGTTACTAAGTGGTTGGTAGTTGTCACTGATGATTACTATTGCAGTTCTTAGCATTTTCTTGGCATGATTTAGCACTTACCTAATCGCTATTAGCATGTAGCTATTCAAAGCTAGCATGTGTAGCATGTTGGAATTCCTCCTTGCTAGTATGAGTCAAAAGAGCCAACCCCCATCTCTATACGATGTTCTGATGCAAAGAAATAGGTCTTGCAAAATGGTTGCTAAGGTACTCTGTTTGGTTGCTAGGGAATGGCTTGGCAGCTGCCAATCATGAAACTCTAAAGCTGCTTGTCAGTATGAATGATATAAAACAACTCCCATTCCTCTGTGACATTCAGAATGAAAGATATCCCTCAATGGATTTTGGTTGCTAAGGTGCTTGACAATGGTTGCTAGGGCGGGGCTAGCAAGTGTTGTGATGTCTCATGAATGGCTCTTTGCTGCCCTGAGTCAAACTTGTGTTAACCCCATCTTTTTATGATGTTCTGATGCAGAGATATAGGTCTTGTAAAATGGTTGATAGGGTACTCTGTTTGGTTGCTAGGGAGTGGCTTGGCAGCTGCCAATGATGAAACTGCAAAGGCTTCTTGTCACTATGAATGACATAAACCAACTCCCATGCCTCTGTGACATTCAGAATGGAAGATATCCCTCTTTGGATTTTGGTTGCTAAGGTGCTCGACAATGGTTGCTAGGGAGGGGATAGGAAGTGTTGAGGTGATTCGTGATTGGCTGTTTGCTTCCCCGAGTCAAATGAGACCACCCCCATGTTTCTATGACAATTCAGTCCGGAGATATCCCTTTGATCTCTTTCAATGGAAGTCTATGGGACTTGTTGCTAAGGTGCTCTAAATGGTTGCTAGGGCATGGCTTGATAGCTTCACAATGAGCCTGAGAGACTGATTGGTCATCTGAGTAAAATGAGCCCGCCCCCTTGTCTCTATGACACTGTGATCTAGAGCTACGTTCAATACAAAATCCCTATGCAATGTGTAGGACGGCCCATTTCATGGGCCGTCCCACACCATTGTAAGTCAATGGGAAACTTTGGGACGCTCCTGCCCCCCAGGGGTGCAACTTTTACCCCATTGTGAGGTATGATCTTACAGAGCCTGCCAGCCTCTTCAAATGTGGTGACCCACATGTCTGTACGAAATCCTCTCTCAGAGCTACGAGTGGTCAAAGTTCGTTGCAATGTTAAGTCTATGGGACTTTTTTGGCTGCTTTTTTGCCCCCGGGGCAAACATCATACCCCCGATCGCTTATAAAAGTCATAGCACACCTCTCCTCAATGAGCCGGTCGATTTGACACCTCTGTCAGGGGTCTGACACAAACGGTGCGGGGCGAGTTACGCGCCAAACTTTGTCCAGAATAATAATAACTAGAATGTACATTTCCTGAAGAAAATGTGAAGTGGTGCTTGCAGTGGCAAAATTCGGCACTCGGTTGCTAGGGTGTTGTACATGATCGCATACGAGCCAACAACCATGTCTGTACGCTGTTGTGGAGCTGAAATATGGCTTCTTTATGTTGCAATATGGTTGCTAGGTGGCTGTAAACGGTTGCTAGGGTGTGAATACAAAGTTACCATGGTGAAATTTACAGACTGTTTCCCAACCAAAACTAAAGAGCCAACCCCCATCTCTATATGATGTTCTGATGCAGAGACATGGGTCTTGATAAACGGTTGCTAGGGTCCTCTGTTTGGTTGCCAGGGAGTGACTTGGCAGATACCAATGATGAAACTGCAAAGGCTTCTTGTCACTCTGAATGATATAAACCAACTCCCATGCCTCTATGACATTCAGAATGGAAGATATCCCTCCTTGGATTTTGGTTGCTAGGGTACTCTGTTTGGTTGCTAGAGAGTGGCTTGGCAGCTGCCAATGATGAAATTCCAAAGGCTTCTTGTCAGTATGAATGATATAAACCAACTCCCATGCCTGTGTGACATTCAGAAAGGAAGATATTCCTCTTTGGAATTTGGTTGCTAGGGTACTCTGTTTGGTTGATATGGAGTTGCTTGGCAGCTGCCAATCATGAAACACCAAAGGCTTCTTGTCAATATGAATGATATAAACCAACTCCCATGCCTCTGTGACAGTCAGAATGGAAGATATCCCTCTCTGGAGTTTGGTTGCTAGGGTCCTCTGTTTGGTTGCTATGGAGTGGCTTGGCAGCTGTTAATGATGAAACTGCATAAGTTTCTTGTCAGTATGAATGAAAATAAACCAACTCCCATCTCTATACGATGTTCTGATGCAGAGATATAGGTCTTGCTAAACGGTTGCTAGGGTACTCTGTTTGGTTGCTAGGGAGTGGCTTGGCAGCTGCCAATGATGAAATTAAAAAGGCTTCTTGTCACAATGAATGATAAAAAACCAACTCCCATGCATCTGTGACATACAGAATGGAAGATATCCCTCTTTGGATTTTTGTTGCTAGGGTACTCTGTTTGGTTGCTAGGGAGTAGCTTGGCAGCTGCCAACCATAAAACTCCAGAGGCTGCTTGTCAGTTTGAATGATATAAACCAACTCCCAGCTCTATACGATGTTCTGATACAGAGAAATTATTTTTGCTAAATGGTTGCTAGGGTACTCTGTTTAGTTGCTAGGGAGTGGCTTGGCAGCTGCCAGTGATGAAACTGCAAAGGCTTCTTGTCACTATGAATGATATAAACCAACTCCCATTTCTTTGTGACATTCAAAATGGAAGATAACCCTCTTTGGATTTTGGTTGCTAGGGTACTCTGTTTGGTTGCTATGGAGTGGCTTGGCAGCTGCCAATAATGAAACTCCAAAGGCTGGTTGTCAGTATGAATAAAACAAACCAACTCCCATGCCTCTGTGACATTCAGAATGGAAGATATCCCTCTTTGCATTTTGGTTGCTAGGGTACTCTGTTTGGTTGCTATGGAGTTGTTTGGCAGCTGCTAATGATGAAACTGTAAAGGCTTATTGTCAGTATGAATGATATAAACCAACTCCCATCTCTATACGATGTTCTGATGCGGAGATATAGGTATTGCAAAACGGTTGCTAGGGTACTCAAGTTTGGTTGCTATGGAGTGGCTTGGCAGCTGCCAATGATGAAACTGAAAAGGCTTTGTGTCACTATGAATGATATAAACCAACTCCCATTTCTCTGTGACATTCAGAATGGCAGATATCCCTCTTTGGATTTTGGTTGCTAGGGTACTCTGTTTGGTTGCTATGGAGTGGCTTGGCAGCTGCCAATGACGAAACTGCAAAGCCTTCTTGTCACTATGAATGATATAAACCAACTCCCATGCCTCTGTGACATTCAGAATGGAAGATATCCCTCTCGGATTTTGGTTGCTAAGGTGCTCGACAATGGTTGCTAGGGAGGGGCTAGGAAGAGTTGAGGTGATTCATGATTGGCTGTTTGCTGCCCCAAGTCAAACGAGACCACCCTCTAGTTTCTATGACAATTCAGTCCGGAGATATCCCTTTGAACTCTTTCAATGGAAGTCTATGGGACTTGTTGCTAAGGTGCTCTAAATGGTTGCTAGGGCGTGGCTTGATAGCTTCACAATGATCCTGAGAGACTGATTGGTCGTCTGAGTAAAATGAGCCCACCCCCTTGTCTCTACGATACTGTGATCCAGAGCTACGTTCATTACAAAATCCCTATGCAATTTACCATAGTAGGAAAAGCATGTGTGTTTCACGGGACATTCCTTCCCCATAGTAAGTCAATGGGGCAACTTTGGGACGCTCCTGCCCCCCAGGGGTGCAACTTTTACCCCATTGTGAGGTATGTTCTTACAGGGCCTGTCAGCCTCTTCAAATGTGGCAAATCACACGTTTCTGCGAAATCCTCGCTCAGAGCTATGAGTGCTCAAAGTTCGTCGCAATGTTAAGTCAATGGAACTTTTTGGGCCGCTTTTTCGCCCCTGGGGTGAACACCGCACCCCCGATCGCTTATAAAAGTCATAGCACACCTCTCCTCAATGAGCCGGTCGATTTGACACCTCATTCATGGGTCTGTGACAAACGGTGTGGGGCGAGTTACGCGCCAAACTTTGTCCAGAATAATAATAATAACTAGAATGTACATTTCCTGAAGAAAATGTGAAATGGTGCTTGCAGTGGCAAAACTCTCCACTCGGTTGCTAGGGTGTTGTACATGATTGCATACGAGCCAACAACCATGTCTGTACGATGTTGTGGAGCTGAAATATGGCTTCTATATGTTGCAATATGGTTGCTAGGTGGCTCTAAATGGTTGCTAGGGTGTGAATACACAGTTACCATGGTGATATTTACAGACTGTTTTACAACTGAAACTAATGAGCCAACCCCCATCTCTATACAATATTCTGATGCAGAGATGTAGGTCTTGTAAAATGGTTGCTAGGGTACTCTGTTTGGTTGCTATGGAGTTGCTTGGCAGCTGCTGATGATGAAACTGCAAAGGCTGCTTGTCAGTTTGAATGATATAAACCAACTCCCAGCTCTATACGATGTTCTGATACAGAGAAATTATTTTTGCTAAATGGTTGCTAGGGTACTCTGTTTAGTTGCTAGGGAGTGGCTTGGCAGCTGCCAGTGATGAAACTGCAAAGGCTTCTTGTCACTATGAATGATATAAACCAACTCCCATTTCTTTGTGACATTCAAAATGGAAGATAACCCTCTTTGGATTTTGGTTGCTAGGGTACTCTGTTTGGTTGCTATGGAGTGGCTTGGCAGCTGCCAATAATGAAACTCCAAAGGCTGGTTGTCAGTATGAATAAAACAAACCAACTCCCATGCCTCTGTGACATTCAGAATGGAAGATATCCCTCTTTGCATTTTGGTTGCTAGGGTACTCTGTTTGGTTGCTATGGAGTTGTTTGGCAGCTGCTAATGATGAAACTGTAAAGGCTTATTGTCAGTATGAATGATATAAACCAACTCCCATCTCTATACGATGTTCTGATGCGGAGATATAGGTATTGCAAAACGGTTGCTAGGGTACTCAAGTTTGGTTGCTATGGAGTGGCTTGGCAGCTGCCAATGATGAAACTGAAAAGGCTTTGTGTCACTATGAATGATATAAACCAACTCCCATTTCTCTGTGACATTCAGAATGGCAGATATCCCTCTTTGGATTTTGGTTGCTAGGGTACTCTGTTTGGTTGCTATGGAGTGGCTTGGCAGCTGCCAATGATGAAACTGCAAAGCCTTCTTGTCACTATGAATGATATAAACCAACTCCCATGCCTCTGTGACATTCAGAATGGAAGATATCCCTCTCGGATTTTGGTTGCTAAGGTGCTCGACAATGGTTGCTAGGGAGGGGCTAGGAAGAGTTGAGGTGATTCATGATTGGCTGTTTGCTGCCCCAAGTCAAACGAGACCACCCTCTAGTTTCTATGACAATTCAGTCCGGAGATATCCCTTTGAACTCTTTCAATGGAAGTCTATGGGACTTGTTGCTAAGGTGCTCTAAATGGTTGCTAGGGCGTGGCTTGATAGCTTCACAATGATCCTGAGAGACTGATTGGTCGTCTGAGTAAAATGAGCCCACCCCCTTGTCTCTACGATACTGTGATCCAGAGCTACGTTCATTACAAAATCCCTATGCAATTTACCATAGTAGGAAAAGCATGTGTGTTTCACGGGACATTCCTTCCCCATAGTAAGTCAATGGGGCAACTTTGGGCAGCTCCTGCCCCCCAGGGGTGCAACTTTTACCCCATTGTGAGGTATGTTCTTACAGGGCCTGTCAGCCTCTTCAAATGTGGCAAATCACACGTTTCTGCGAAATCCTCGCTCAGAGCTATGAGTGCTCAAAGTTCGTCGCAATGTTAAGTCAATGGAACTTTTTGGGCCGCTTTTTCGCCCCTGGGGTGAACACCGCACCCCCGATCGCTTATAAAAGTCATAGCACACCTCTCCTCAATGAGCCGGTCGATTTGACACCTCATTCATGGGTCTGTGACAAACGGTGTGGGGCGAGTTACGCGCCAAACTTTGTCCAGAATAATAATAATAACTAGAATGTACATTTCCTGAAGAAAATGTGAAATGGTGCTTGCAGTGGCAAAACTCTCCACTCGGTTGCTAGGGTGTTGTACATGATTGCATACGAGCCAACAACCATGTCTGTACGATGTTGTGGAGCTGAAATATGGCTTCTATATGTTGCAATATGGTTGCTAGGTGGCTCTAAATGGTTGCTAGGGTGTGAATACACAGTTACCATGGTGATATTTACAGACTGTTTTACAACTGAAACTAATGAGCCAACCCCCATCTCTATACAATATTCTGATGCAGAGATGTAGGTCTTGTAAAATGGTTGCTAGGGTACTCTGTTTGGTTGCTATGGAGTTGCTTGGCAGCTGCTGATGATGAAACTGCAAAGGCTTCTTGTCAGTATGAATGATATAAACCAACTCCCATCTCTATACGATGTTCTGATGCAGAGATATACGTTTTGCTAAACGGTTGCTAGGGTACTCTGTTTGGTTGCTAGGGAGTAGCGTGGCAGCTGCCAATCATGAAACTCCAAAGGCTGCTTGTCAGTATGAATGATATAATCCAACTCTCATGCCTCTGCGACATACAGAATGGAAGATATCCCTCTTTGGATATTGGTTGCTAGGGTACTCTGTTTGGTTGCTAGGGAGTGGCTTGTCAGCTGCCAATCATGAAACTCCAAAGGCTGCTTGTCAGTATGAATGATATAAACCAACTCCCATGCCTCTGCGACATTCAGAATGGAAGATATGCCTCTTTGGGTTTTGGTTGCTAGGGTACTCTGTTTGGTTGCTATGGAGTTACTTGGCAGCTGCCAATGATGCAATTCCAAAGGCTTCTTGTCACTATAAATGATATAAACCAACTCCCATGCCTCTGTGACATTCAGAATGGAAGATATCCCTCTTTGGATTTTGGTTGCTAGGATACTCTGTTTGGTTGCTAGGGAGTGGCTTGGCAGCTGCCACTGATGAAACTGCAAAGGCTTCTTGTCATTATGAATTATATAAACCAACTCCCATGCCTCTGTGACATTCAGAATGGAAGATATCCCTCTTTGTATTTTGGTTGCTAGGGTACTCTGTTGGTTGCTAGGGAGTGGCTTGGCAGCTGCCAATCATGAAACTTCAAAGGCTGCTTGTCAGTATGAATGATATAAACCAACTCCAATCTCTATACGATGTTCTGATACAGAGATATTCGTTTTGCTAAACGGTTGCTAGGGTACTCTGTTTGGTTGCTAGGGAGTGGCTTGGCAGTTGCCAATGATGCAATTCCAAAGGCTTCTTGTCACTATGAATGATATAAACCATCTCCCATTTCTCTGTGACATTCAGAATGGCAGATATCCCTCTTTGGATTTTGGTTGCTAAGGTACTCTGTTTGGTTGCTATAGAGTGGCTTGGCAGATGCCAATTATGAAACTGCAAAAGCTTCTTGTCACTATGAATGATATAAACCAACTCCCATGCCTCTGTGATATTCATAATGGAAGATATCCCTCTTTGGATTTTGGTTGCTAAGGTGTTCGACAATGGTTGCTAGGGAGGGGCTAAGAAGTGTTGAGGTGATTCATGATTGGCTGTTTGCTGCCACGAGTCAAATGAGACCACCCCCATGTTTCTATGACAATTCAGTCTGGAGATATCTCTTTGAACTCTTTCAATGGAAGTCTATGGAACTTGTTGCTAAGGGGCTCTAAATGGTGGCTAGGGCGTGGCTTGATAGCTTCACAATGATCCTGAGAGACTGATTGGTCGTCTGAGTAAAATGAGCTCGCCCCCTTGTCTCTATGACACTGTGATCAGGAGCTATGTTCAATACAAAATCCCTATGCAATTTACCATAGTAGGAAAAGCATGTGAGTTTCACAGGATGTTCCTTCCCCATAGTAAGTCAATGGGGCAACTTTGGGCAGCTTCTGCCCCCCAGGGCTACAACTTTTACCCCATTGTGAGGTATGTTCTTACAGAGCCTGTCAGCCTCTTCAAATGTGGCAAATCACAAGTTTATGTGAAATCCTCGCTCTGAGCTAGGAGTCGTCAAAGTTTGTCGCAATGTTAAGTCTATGGGACTTTTTTGGCCGCTTTTTCGCCCCTGGGGCAAACATCGCACCCCCGATCGCTTATAAAAGTCATAGCACACCTCTCCTCAATGAGCCGGTCGATTTGACACCTCACTCAGGGGTCTGAGACAAACGGTGCGGGACGAGTTACGCGCCAAACTTTGTCCAGAATAAAAATAAGAATAATAATAATAAGTATGCAAGAGAACACTAATGATGCCTTGCTTTCAGCAAGCACCATTAATAAGAACTAGAATGTACATTTCCTGAAGAAAATGTGAAGTGGTGCTTGCAGTGGCAAAACTCTCCACTTGGTTGCTAGGGTGTTGTACATGATTGCATTCGAGCCAACAACCATGTCTGTACAATGTTGTGGAGCTGAAATATGGCTTCTATATGTTGCAATATGGTTGCTAGGTGGCTCTAAACGGTTGCTAGGGTGTGAAATCAGTTACCATGGTGATAGTTACAGACAGTTTCCCAACCAAAACAAAAGAGCCAACCCCCATCTCTATGTGATGTTCTGATGCAGAGACATGGGTCATGATAAACGGTTGCTAGGGTCCTCTGTTTGGTTGCCAGGGAGTGACTTGGCAGGTGCCAATGATGAAACTCCAAAGGCTGATTGTCAGTATAAATGATTTAACCCTCTGAGGTCTGAGCTGTTTTCTGGGCCCTGGAGGTGTTCTGACATGCTCTGACATTTGTGGTTATTTCTGTTACTTGTGACATTTTCATGGCTAAAGTCTAATTACACTGTATTCAGCACAAACTCTGCTACAATAATATATCAGCAGCATGTATGTAAAAGTTTGTAGTTTTGAGATAATGACATTTATGCGTGGTTTGTGAAAATACAAAAATAAATTCTCACTGAAATAAGGTCATGAAACCCATACTGATTATTTCTTCACAAGACTTTTGAAAATTGTATCACGTAGCCTAGAATATTTGCTCTAAAACTATGTGAGAATCACCCTGACTGCTCATTCAGAGATGACAATATATTGATTTAAAAATTTTACGACGTGTTTTGTGTTAGAAAGCAATATGCGAAGGGGCGGATCACCTCATTAATATGAAAGCTTTCCACACCTGAGAAAGACAAAGAACCTCCCTAATGGCCCTATTAGGAGCTTATCAGGGCCCATCATTCTGACCACCCTTGCACAAAGAATGAGGAGATTTAAAAAAGAATGGCTTTTAAAATTGTTTGGATTTATTTACAACACAACATAATCCAAAGATACACAACAAAAAAGCACTTATTGAAGAAAGAGACCTTTGTGCCATTCCTAAAAACATTGTACATACCTTTCATTTTCTAAGGTGTTTGATTTTCACTTTACCATGTTCATGTACAGAGACATGTACTGTGAATGTTGAAGTCAGCAGGACTCAGTGGCATCTGGGCCCTGAAAAAAAAAAAGTGAACATACTGATATCAAGAGAAAGGCCTGCACGATTTTGGAAATACATTTTAGATTTTTCTTGTTAAAATTGCTTTTTAATTCACAGAATACACACACACACTCACACAAATGTTTCCAACAATATATAATGAACACCAGGTTTGTTGTGCCTTGTAGGTATAGGCTATGCGCAGTGCTGCATAAAATAATAACAATATAGCAGCCTATATATATTTTCAAAAAGATTTCAGTAACAACTAAGCTAGAGAAAAATATATTGATTATCATGTTACTTCAAATGTTTCCATTCGTTATGATGATATGAAATGAGATAATAGTAAAAACATGAAGCCGTTTGGAGCGTTTTGCTTTTCCAAAATATATTACATTCAAACGCGATCGCGATCAAAAATATGATACATTAAAACGCGATTGCGATCAAATATAAAACATTATGGTTAGGCCTACCATATACATAGCCTATCTACGTTTGAGCAGATATCCACAAACACAGTAACAGTAAACACGGGTCTAAATATTATAATATTCACCATATATCTAGCAACAGTTCAACTGCAATGTGAAATTTATGCAACAATAGCAAACTAATATGTAAGAATTTCTTACCTTATCTTTCTTGTCTTCAAATATCGTTCTTCTTCTTTTGATGTAAATCCAATGTAAGCTCAGGCATGTCTTTCAAACTCGACGAAAAGTGAAGTGAAGTGTTTTGTTGTTGAGGTAATGAGGGCGATCGCGTTCCATGTGGAGATTTGCATGTGAATATCTTTTGCGCGAGTGGGCGTGGCCGAATTAAAAATAATTAGGAAGCGTTTGAGAAGCTGGAAATCTTGTTGGTTTTATACAAATTACTTAAACAGAGAATATTTGTTTTCGTTTTGAATCCGATCATTTAAAAGTACACACTTAAATGTTTATAAAGGTGTATGGCTCATAAATGTGTAACAAGTATTCGCTGAGTTTTGTTTCAGTTTATAGACGTGCTCAAGAAAAAAAAGTTCACCGCGACGGAGAGGCAGAACGCACACACTGTTTATTTTCTTTATTTTACAAAAGCACAATGTTTTGATTTGATTGGAAGTGGACACATACAAAAGTAGAAATACCACAGATTCTTTTTTTATATTTATTTTTTCTGTATGACCATAAATGACGGAGAAATTTAAGTTTAAAGTGCTACAATGTGGAGAAAATCCAGCAAAACGCGCCGGCGCGTTTGTCGACCTCAGAGGGTTAAACCAACTCCCATGCCTCTGTGACATTCAGAATGGAAGATATCCCTCTTTGGAATTTGGTTGCTAGGGTCCTCTGTTTGGTTGCAAGGGAGTGACTTGGCAGGTGCCAATCATAAAACTCCAAAGGCTGCTTGTCATTATGAATGATATAAACCAACTCCCATGCCTGTGTGACTTTCAGAATGGAAGATATCCCTCTTTGGATTTTGGTTACTAGGGTACTCTGTTTGGTTGCTATGGAGTTACTTGGCAGCTGCCAATGATGAAATTCCAAAGGTTTCTTGTCAGTATGAATGATATAAACCAACTCCCATGCCTCTGTGACATTCAGAATGGAAGAGATCCCTGTTTGGATTTTGGTTGCTAGGGTACTCTGTTTGGTTGTTATGGAGTTGCTTGGCAGCTGCCAATCATGAAACACCAAAGGCTTCTTGTCAGTATGAATGACATAAACCAACTCCCATGCCTCTGTGACATTCAGAATGGAAGATATCCCTCTTTGAATTTTGGTTGCTAGGGTAATCTGTTTGGTTGCTATGGAGTTGCTTGACAGCTGCCATTGATGAAACTGCAACGGCTTTTTGTTACTATGAAGGATATAAACCAACTCCCATGCCTCTGTGACATTCAGACTGGAAGATATCCCTCTTTGGATTTTGGTTGCTAGGGTACTATGATTGGTTGCTAGGGAGTGGCTTGGCAGCTGCCAATCATGAAACTCCAAAGGCTTCTTGTCAATATTGAATTATATAAACCTTCCCCCATCTCTATACGATGCTCTGATACAGAGATATAGGTCTTGCTAAATAGTTGCTAGGGTACTCTGTTTGGTTGCTATGGAGTGGCTTGGCAGCTGCTAATGATGAACTCCAAAGGCTGCTTTTCAGTATGAATGACATAAACAAACTCCCATGCCTCTGTGACATTCAGAATGGAAGATATCCCTCTTTGAATTTTGGTTGCTAGGGTAATCTGTTTGGTTGCTATGGAGTTGCTTGACAGCTGCCATTGATGAAACTGCAAAGGCTTTTTGTTACTATGAATGATATAAACCAACTTCCATGCCTCTGTGACATTCAGAATAGAAGATATCCCTCTAGGATTTTGGTTGCTAAGGTGCTCGACAATGGTTGCTAGGGAGGGGCTAGGAAGTGTTGAGGTGATTCATGATTGGCCATTTGATGCCCTGAGTGAAACGAGACCACCTTGGTGTTTCTATGATCTACCAGAGCGTTTCTAGACGTTGCTAGGGTGTTCAGGATGGTTGCTAAGGTATTTTTGGTAGTTGCTATTTTGTTACTAGGTGGTTGGTAGTTGTCAAAGATGGTTACTATGGAGTTTTTATAGAGTTATTAAAATCTTTAATAACGAGTGCCTTCAGTACGGCACTCGGCCTGCGGCCTCGTGCCTATGGCTGAATAGGCACAAGCATGGAGCAATATCGCAAGGCCACGAGTGTAATATTGCGTTAAAAAATACAAAAAAATGTAAAAAAAAATGTTTTTTTGGTTTAGGGTGGTTGCTAGGGAGCTCTTAGTGGTTGCTAGGGTGCTAAAACTGGTTGCTAGGGTGTGGCTATGAAGATTTTAGGCCATTACTTATTGGCTGCTTGATAATATAATCCTCTGAGGGAGAGAGAGAGGGAGAGACGCAGGGGTGTCAGGCCCTTTGGAGTGTGTGTGAAAACGTCGGTTGGGATTCAAATATTTTTAGAATGCCCAATGTAAAGTCAATGGGGACTTTTTTGGCCGCTTTTTCGTCCGCTGTGCGAACATCGTACACCCGATCGCTTAGAAAAGTCATAGCACACCTCTCCTCAATGAGCCGGTCGATTTGACACTTCACTCAGGGGTCTGTGACAAACGGTGCGGGGCGAGTTTCGCGCCAAACTTTGTCCAGAATAATAATAATAAGAACTAGAATGTACATTTCCTGAAGAAAATGTGAAATGGTGCTTGCAGTGGCAAAACTCTCCACTCGGTTGCTAGGGTGTTGTACATGATTGCATACGAGCCAACAACCATGTCTGTACGATGTTGTGGAGCTGAAATATAGCTTCTATATGTTGCAATATGGTTTATATGTGGCTCTAAACGGTTGCTAGGGCGTTGCTAGGCGGTTGCTAGGGTATTCTGGGTGGTTGCTAGGCGGTTGCTAGGGTATTCTTGGTGGTTGCTAGGGCGTTGCTAGGTGGTTGCTAGGGTATTCTGGGTGGTTGCTATGGTGTTGCTAGGCGGTTGCTAGGGTATTCTGGGTGGTTGCTAGGGCATTGCTAGGGTATTCTGGGTGGTTGCTATGGTGTTGCTAGGCAGTTGCTAGGGTGTTCTGGGTGGTTGCTATGGTGTTGCTAGGCGGTTGCTAGGGTATACTGGGTGGTTGCTAGGCGGTTGCTAGGGTATTCTTGGTGGTTGCTATGGTGTTGCTAGGCGGTTGCTAGGGTATTCTGGGTGGTTGCTAGGCGGTTGCTAGGGTATTCTTGGTGGTTGCTAGGGCGTTGCTAGGTGGTTGCTAGGCTGTTCTGGGTGGTTGCTATGGTGTTGCTAGGCGGTTGCTAGGGTATTCTGGGTGGTTGCTAGGGCGTTGCTAGGCAGTTGCTAGGGTGTTCTGGGTGGTTGCTATGGTGTTGCTAGGCGGTTGCTAGGGTATTCTATGTGGTTGCTAGGCGGTTGCTAGGGTATTCTTGGTGGTTGCTATGGTGTTGCTCGGCGGTTGCTAGGGTATTCTGGGTCGTTGCTAGGGTATTCTGGGTGGTTGCTATGGTGTTCCTAGGCAGTTGCTAGGGTGTTTTGGGTGGTTGCTAGGGTGTTGCTAGGCCGCTGCTAGGGTGTTCTGGGTGGTTGCTAGGCAGTTGCTAGGGTATTCTGGGTGGTTGCTAGGGTGTTCTGGGTTGTTGCTATGGTGTTGCTAGGCGGTTGCTAGGGTATTCTGGGTGGTGAATAGGGCGCTGCTAGGCAGTTGCTAGGGTATTCTGGGTGGTTGCTAGGGAATTCTTGGTGGTTGCTAGGGCGTTGCTAGGCAGTTGCCTGGGTGTACTGGGTGGTTGCTAGGGCGTTGCTAGGGTGTTCTGGGTGGTTGCTATGGTGTTGCTAGGCGGTTGCTAGGGTATTCTGGGTGATTGCTAGGGCGTTGCTAGGGTGTTCTGGGTGGTTGCTAGGCGGTTGCTAGGGTATTCTGTGTGGTTGCTAGGGCATTGCTAGGTGGTTGCTAGGGTGTTCTGGGTGGTTGCTATGGTGTTGCTAGGCAGTTGCTATGGTATTTTGGGTGGATGCTAGGGCGTTGCTAGGCAGTTGCTAGGGTGTTCTGGGTGGTTGCTAGGCAGTTGCTAGGTGTTCTGGGGGGTTGCTAGACAGTTGCTAGGGTGTTCTGGGTGGTTGCTACGGTATTTTTGGTGGTTACTAGAGCGTTTCTAGACGTTGCTAGGGTGTTCAGGATGGTTGCTAAGGTATTTTTTTTAGTTGCTATGGTGTTACTAGGTGGTTGGTAGTTGTCAAAGATGGTTACCATGGAGTTTTTATAGAGTTATTAAAATCTTTAATAACGAGTACCTTCAGTACGGCACTCGGCCTGCGGCCTCGTGCCTATGGCCGAATAGGCACAAGCATGGAGCAATATCGCAAGGCCACGAGTGTAATATTGCGTTAAAAAATACAAAAAAATTTAAAAAACATTTTTTTTTTGGTTTAGGGTGGTTGCTAGGGAGCTCTTGGTGGTTGCTAGGGTGCTGAAACTGGTTGCTAGGGTGTGGCTATGAAGATTTTAGGCCATTACTTATTGGCTGCTTGATAATATAAATCCTCTGAGGGAGAGAGAGAGGGAGAGATGCAGGGCTGTCAGGCCCTTTGGAGTCTGTGTGTGTGAAAACGGCAGTTGGGATTCAAATATTTTTAGAATGCCCAATGTTAAGTCAATGGGACTTTTTTGGCCGCTTTTTCGTCCGCTGTGCGAACATCGTACACCCGATCGCTTAGAAAAGTCATAGCACACCTCTCCTCAATGAGCCGGTCGATTTGACACCTCACTCAGGGGTCTGTGACAAACGGTGCGGGGCGCATTACGCGCCAAACTTTGTCCAGAATAATAATAAGAATAACTAGAATGTACATTTCCTGAAGAAAATGTGAAATGGTGCTTGCAGTGGCAAAACTCTCCACTCGGTTGCTAGGGTGTTGTACATGATTGCATACGAGCCAACAACCATGTCTGTACGATGTTGTGGAGCTAAAATATAGCTTCTATATGTTGCAATATGGTTTATATGTGGCTCTAAACGGTTGCTAGGGCGTTGCTAGGCGGTTGCTAGGGTATTCTGGGTGGTTGCTAGGCGGTTGCTAGGGTATTCTTGGTGGTTGCTAGGGCGTTGCTAGGTGGTTGCTAGAGTATTCTAGGTGGTTGCTATGGTGTTGCTAGGCGGTTGCTAGGGTATTCTGGGTGGTTACTAAGGCATTGCTAGGGTATTCTGGGTGGTTGCTATGGTGTTGCTAGGCAGTTGCTAGGGTGTTCTGGGTGGTTGCTATGGTGTTGCTAGGCGGTTGCTAGGGTATACTGGGTGGTTGCTAGGCGGTTGCTAGGGTATTCTTGGTGGTTGCTATGGTGTTGCTAGGTGGTTGCTAGGGTATTCTGGGTGGTTGCTAGGCGGTTGCTAGGGTATTCTTGGTGGTTGCTAGGGCGTTGCTAGGTGGTTGCTAGGCTGTTCTGGGTGGTTGCTATGGTGTTGCTAGGCGGTTGCTAGGGTATTCTGGGTGGTTGCTAGGGCGTTGCTAGGCAGTTGCTAGGGTGTTCTGGGTGGTTGCTATGGTGTTGCTAGGCGGTTGCTAGGGTATTCTATGTGGTTGCTAGGCGGTTGCTAGGGTATTCTTGGTGGTTGCTATGGTGTTGCTCGGCGGTTGCTAGGGTATTCTGGGTGGTTGCTATGGTGTTCCTAGGCAGTTGGTAGGGTGTTTTGGGTGGTTGCTAGGGTGTTGCTAGGCCGCTGCTAGGGTGTTCTGGGTGGTTGCTAGGCAGTTGCTAGGGTATTCTGGGTGGTTGCTAGGGTGTTCTGGGTGGTTGCTAGGGCGTTGCTAGGCGGTTGCTAGGGTGTTCTGGGTTGTTGCTATGGTGTTGCTAGGCGGTTGCTAGGGTATTCTGGGTGGTGAATAGGGCGTTGCTAGGCAGTTGCTAGGGTATTCTGGGTGGTTGCTAGGGAATTCTTGGTGGTTGCTAGGGCGTTGCTAGGCAGTTGCCTGGGTGTACTGGGTGGTTGCTAGGGCGTTGCTAGGGTGTTCTGGGTGGTTGCTATGGTGTTGCTAGGCGGTTGCTAGGGTATTCTGGGTGATTGCTAGGGCGTTGCTAGGGTGTTCTGGGTGGTTGCTAGGCGGTTGCTAGGGTATTCTGTGTGGTTGCTAGGGCATTGCTAGGTGGTTGCTAGGGTGTTCTGGGTGGTTGCTATGGTGTTGCTAGGCAGTTGCTATGGTATTTTGGGTGGATGCTAGGGCGTTGCTAGGCAGTTGCTAGGGTGTTCTGGGTGGTTGCTAGGCAGTTGCTAGGTGTTCTGGGGGGTTGCTAGACAGTTGCTAGGGTGTTCTGGGTGGTTGCTACGGTATTTTTGGTGGTTACTAGAGCGTTTCTAGACGTTGCTAGGGTGTTCAGGATGGTTGCTAAGGTATTTTTTTTAGTTGCTATGGTGTTACTAGGTGGTTGGTAGTTGTCAAAGATGGTTGCTATGGAGTTTTTATAGAGTTATTAAAATCTTTAATAACGAGTGCCTTCAGTACGGCACTCGGCCTGCGGCCTCGTGCCTATGGCCGAATAGGCACAAGCATGGAGCAATATCGCAAGGCCACGAGTGTAATATTGCGTTAAAAAATACAAAAAAATGTAAAAAACATTTTTTTTTGGTTTAGGGTGGTTGCTAGGGAGCTCTTAGTGGTTGCTAGGGTGCTGAAACTGGTTGCTAGGGTGTGGCTATGAAGATTTTAGGCCATTACTTATTGGCTGCTTGATAATATAAATCCTCTGAGGGAGAGAGAGAGGGAGAGACGCAGGGGTGTCAGGCCCTTTGGAGTCTGTGTGTGTGAAAACGTCGGTTGGGATTCAAATATTTTTAGAACTCCCAATGTAAAGTCAATGGGACTTTTTTGGCCGCTTTTTTGCCCGCTGTGCGAACATCGTACACCCGATCGCTTAGAAAAGTCATAGCACACCTCTCCTTAATGAGCCGGTCGATTTGATGCCTCACTCAGTGGTCTGAGACAAACGGTGCGGGGCGAGTTTCGCGCCAAACTTTGTCCAGAATAAAAATAAGAATAATAATAATAAGTATGCAAGAGAACACTAATGATGCCTTGCTTTCAGCAAGCACCATTAATAATAACTAGAATGTACATTTCCTGAAGAAAATGTGAAGTGGTGCTTGCAGTGGCAAAACTCTCCACTCGGTTGCTAGGGTGTTGTACATGATTGCATTCGAGCCAACAACCATGTCTGTACAATGTTGTGGAGCTGAAATATGGCTTCTATATGTTGCAATATGGTTGCTAGGTGGCTCTAAACGGTTGCTAGGGTGTTCCGGGTGGTTGCTATGCAGTTGCTAGGTGGTTGCTAGGGTGTTCTGGGCGGTTGCTATGGTGTTGCTAAGCAGTTGCTAAGGTGTTCTGGTTGGTTGCTAGGCGGTTGCTAGGGTATTCTTGGTGGTTGCTAGGGTGTTGCTAGGTGGTTGCTAGGGTGTTCTGGGTGGTTGCTATGGTGTTGCTAGGCGGTTGCTAGGGTATTCTGGGTGGTTGCTAGGGCGTTGCTAGGCAGTTGCTAGGGTGTTCTGGGTGGTTGCTAGGCAGTTGCTATGGTATTCTGGGTGGTTGCTAGGGCGTTGCTAGGCAGTTGCTAGGGTGTTCTGGGTGGTTGCTAGGCAGTTGCTAGGGTATTCTTGGTGGTTGCTAGGCAGTTGCTAGGTGGTTGCTAGGGTATTCTTGGTGGTTGCTAGGGTGTTGCTAGGTGGTTGCTAGGGCATTCTGGGTGGATGCTAGGGCGTTGCTAGGCAGTTGCTAGGGTATTCTGGGTGGTTGCTAGGGCATTGCTAGGCAGTTGCTAGGGTGTTCTGGGTGGTTGCTATGGACTTGCTAGGCCGTTGCTAGGGTATTCTGGGTGGTTGCTATGTTGTTGCTAGGCGGTTGCTAGGGTATTCTGGGTGGTTGCTAGGGCGTTGCTAGGGTATTCTGGGTGGTTGCTATGGTGTTGCTAGGCGGTTGCTAGGGTATTCTGGGTGCTTGCTAGGGCATTGCTAGGCAGTTGCTAGGGTGTTCTGGGTGGTTGCTAGGGCGTTGCTAGGCAGTTGCTAGGGTGTTCTGGGTGGTTGCTATGGACTTGCTAGGCCGTTGCTAGGGTATTCTGGGTGGTTGCTATGTTGTTGCTAGGCGGTTGCTAGGGTATTCTGGGTGGTTGCTAGGGCGTTGCTAGGCAGTTGCTAGGGTATTCTGGGTGGTTGCTATGGTGTTGCTAGGCGGTTGCTAGGGTATTCTTGGTGGTTGCTAGGGCGTTGCTAGGCAGTTGCTAGGGTATTCTGGGTGGTTGCTAGGCAGTTGCTAGGGTATTCTGGGTGGTTGCTATGGACTTGCTAGGCCGTTGCTAGGGTATTCTGGGTGGTTGCTATGTTGTTGCTAGGCGGTTGCTAGGGTATTCTTGGTGGTTGCTAGGGCGTTGCTAGGCAGTTGCTAGGGTATTCTGGGTGGTTGCTATGGTGTTGCTAGGCGGTTGCTAGGGTATTCTGGGTGGTTGCTAGGCAGTTGCTAGGGTATTTTGGGTGGTTGCTAGGGCGTTGCTAGGCAGTTGCTAGGGTGTTATGGGTGGTTGCTAGGGCGTTGCTAGGCAGTTGCTAGGGTATTCTGGGTGGTTGCTATGGTGGTGCTTGGCGGTTGCTAGGGTATTCTTGGTGGTTGCTAGGGCGTTGCTAGGCAGTTGCTAGGGTATTCTGGGTGGTTGCTATGGTGTTGCTAGGCGGTTGCTAGGGTATTCTGGGTGGTTGCTATGGTGTTGCTAGGCGGTTGCTAGGGTATTCTGGGTGGTTGCTAGGTGGTTGCTAGGTGGTTCCTAGGGTATTCTTGGTTGTTGCTAGGGCGTTGCTAGGTGGTTGCTAGGGTTTTCTGGGTGGTTGCTATGGTGTTGCTAGGCAGTTGCTATGGTATTTTGGGTGGATGCTAGGGCGTTGCTAGGCAGTTGCTAAGGTGTTCTGGGTAGTTGCTACGGTATTTTTGGTGGTTACTAGAGCGTTTCTAGACGTTGCTAGGGTGTTCAGGATGGTTGCTAAGGTATTTTTTTTAGTTGCTATGGTGTTACTAGGTGGTTGGTAGTTGTCAAAGATGGTTACTATGGTGTTTTTATAGAGTTATTAAAATCTTTAATAACGAGTGCCTTCAGTACGGCACTCGGCCTGCGGCCTCGTGCCTATGGCCGAATAGGCACAAGCATGGAGCAATATCGCAAGGCCACGAGTGTAATATCGCGTTAAAAAATACAAAAAAATATATAAAAAAAAATTTTTTTGGTTTAGGGTGGTTGCTAGGGAGCTCTTAGTGGTTGCTAGGGTGCTGAAACTGGTTGCTATGGTGTGGCTATGAAGATTTTAGGTCATTACTTATTGGCTGCTTGATAATATAAATCCTCTGAGGGAGAGAGAGAGAGGGAGAGACGCAGGGGTGTCAGGCCCTTTGGAGTCTGTGTGTGTGAAAACGTCGGTTGGGATTCAAATATTTTTAGAATGCCCAATGTAAAGTCAATGGGACTTTTTTGGCCGCTTTTTCGTCCGCTGTGCGAACATCGTACACCCGATCGCTTAGAAAAGTCATAGCACACCTCTCCTCAATGAGCCGGTCGATTTGACACCTCACTCAGGGGTCTGAGACAAACGGTGCGGGGCGAGTTTCGCGCCAAACTTTGTCCAGAATAAAAATAAGAATAATAATAATAAGTATGCAAGAGAACACTAATGATGCCTTGCCTTTGGCAAGCACCATTAATAACTAGAATGTACATTTCCTGAAGAAAATGTGAAGTGGTGCTTGCAGTGGCAAAACTCTCCACTCGGTTGCTAGGGTGTTGTACATGATTGCATTCGAGCCAACAACCATGTCTGTACAATGTTGTGGAGCTGAAATATGGCTTCTATATGTTGCAATATGGTTGCTAGGTGGCTCTAAACGGTTGCTAGGGTGTGAATTCAGTTACCATGGTGATAGTTACAGACTGTTTCCCAACCAAAACAAAAGAGCCAACCCCCATCTCTATGTGATGTTCTGATGCAGAGACATGGGTCATGATAAACGGTTGCTAGGGTCCTCGGTTTGGTTGCCAGGGAGTGACTTGGCAGGTGCCAATGATGAAACTCCAAAGGCTGATTGTCAGTATAAATGATATTAACCAACTCCCATGCCTCTGTGACATTCAGAATGGAAGATATCCCTCTTTGGAATTTGGTTGCTAGGGTCCTCTGTTTGGTTGCAAGGGAGTGACTTGGCAGGTGCCAATCATAAAACTCCAAAGGCTGCTTGTCATTATGAATGATATAAACCAACTCCCATGCCTGTGTGACTTTCAGAATGGAAGATATCCCTCTTTGGATTTTGGTTACTAGGGTACTCTGTTTGGTTGCTATGGAGTTACTTGGCAGCTGCCAATGATGAAATTCCAAAGGTTTCTTGTCAGTATGAATGATATAAACCAACTCCCATGCCTCTGTGACATTCAGAATGGAAGAGATCCCTGTTTGGATTTTGGTTGCTAGGGTACTCTGTTTGGTTGTTATGGAGTTGCTTGGCAGCTGCCAATCATGAAACACCAAAGGCTTCTTGTCAGTATGAATGACATAAACCAACTCCCATGCCTCTGTGACATTCAGAATGGAAGATATCCCTCTTTGAATTTTGGTTGCTAGGGTAATCTGTTTGGTTGCTATGGAGTTGCTTGACAGCTGCCATTGATGAAACTGCAACGGCTTTTTGTTACTATGAAGGATATAAACCAACTCCCATGCCTCTGTGACATTCAGACTGGAAGATATCCCTCTTTGGATTTTGGTTGCTAGGGTACTATGATTGGTTGCTAGGGAGTGGCTTGGCAGCTGCCAATCATGAAACTCCAAAGGCTTCTTGTCAATATTGAATTATATAAACCTTCCCCCATCTCTATACGATGCTCTGATACAGAGATATAGGTCTTGCTAAATAGTTGCTAGGGTACTCTGTTTGGTTGCTATGGAGTGGCTTGGCAGCTGCTAATGATGAACTCCAAAGGCTGCTTTTCAGTATGAATGACATAAACAAACTCCCATGCCTCTGTGACATTCAGAATGGAAGATATCCCTCTTTGAATTTTGGTTGCTAGGGTAATCTGTTTGGTTGCTATGGAGTTGCTTGACAGCTGCCATTGATGAAACTGCAAAGGCTTTTTGTTACTATGAATGATATAAACCAACTTCCATGCCTCTGTGACATTCAGAATAGAAGATATCCCTCTAGGATTTTGGTTGCTAAGGTGCTCGACAATGGTTGCTAGGGAGGGGCTAGGAAGTGTTGAGGTGATTCATGATTGGCCATTTGATGCCCTGAGTGAAACGAGACCACCTTGGTGTTTCTATGATCTACTAGAGCTTTTCTAGACGTTGCTAGGGTGTTCAGGATGGTTGCTAAGGTATTTTTGGTAGTTGCTATTTTGTTACTAGGTGGTTGGTAGTTGTCAAAGATGGTTACTATGGAGTTTTTATAGAGTTATTAAAATCTTTAATAACGAGTGCCTTCAGTACGGCACTCGGCCTGCGGCCTCGTGCCTATGGCTGAATAGGCACAAGCATGGAGCAATATCGCAAGGCCACGAGTGTAATATTGCGTTAAAAAATACAAAAAAATGTAAAAAAAAATGTTTTTTTGGTTTAGGGTGGTTGCTAGGGAGCTCTTAGTGGTTGCTAGGGTGCTAAAACTGGTTGCTAGGGTGTGGCTATGAAGATTTTAGGCCATTACTTATTGGCTGCTTGATAATATAATCCTCTGAGGGAGAGAGAGAGGGAGAGACGCAGGGGTGTCAGGCCCTTTGGAGTCTGTGTGTGTGAAAACGTCGGTTGGGATTCAAATATTTTTAGAATGCCCAATGTAAAGTCAATGGGGACTTTTTTGGCCGCTTTTTCGTCCGCTGTGCGAACATCGTACACCCGATCGCTTAGAAAAGTCATAGCACACCTCTCCACAATGAGCCGGTCGATTTGACACTTCACTCAGGGGTCTGTGACAAACGGTGCGGGGCGAGTTTCGCGCCAAACTTTGTCCAGAATAATAATAATAATAACTAGAATGTACATTTCCTGAAGAAAATGTGAAGTGGTGCTTGCAGTGGCAAAATTCGCCACTGGGCAGATGCTAACACAATTGACATGTTGTGATACCATGATATACCACATTTTAGCATTATTTACCACGATTTACCATGTTTCTAAGATGATTTACTACGATTTACCACATTCCAGCATGATTTACTATGATTAACATGTTGTTAGAATGATGCTAGCAGGATTAGCATGTTGTTAGCATGATTAGCATGTTGGTTGGATGATGCTAGCATGATTAGCATGTTGCTAGCATGCTTTTAACAAGATGCTAGCATGATTAGCATGTTGTTAGCATGTTTTTAGCTAGATGCTAACATGATTAGCATGTTGCTAGCATGATTAGCATGTTGCTAGCATTATGCTAGCTTGATTAGCATGTTGCTAGCATAATGCTAGCATGATTAGGATGTTGCTAGCATGATGCTAGATTGATTAGCATGATGCTAGCATTATGCTAGCTTGATTAGCATGTTGTTAGCATGATGTTAGCTTTATTAGCATGTTGGTAGCCTAATGCTAGCATGATTAGCATGTTGCTAGCATTATGCTAGCTTGATTAGCATTATGCTAGCTTGATTAGCATGTTGCTAGCATGATTAGCATGTTGCTAGCATGATGCTAGCTTGATTAGCCTGTTGTTAGCATAATGCTAGCATGATTAGCATGTTGCTAGCATGATGCTAGCTTGATTAGCATGATGCTAGCATTATGCTAGCTTGATTAGCATGTTGTTAGCATGATGTTAGCTTTATTAGCATGTTGGTAGCATAATGCTAGCATGATTAGCATGTTGCTAGCATGATACTAGCTTGATTAGCATGTTGCTAGCATGATTAGCATGTTGCTAACATGATGCTAGCTTGATTAGCATGTTGCTAGCATGATGCTAGCTTGATTAGCATGTTGTCAGCATGTTTTTAGCAAGATGCTGTTGCCAGGTGGTTGCTAGGGTGTTCTGGGTGGTTGCTATGGTGTTGCTAGGCAGTTGCTAAGGTGTTCTGGCTGGTTGCTAGGCAGTTGCTAGGGTATTCTTGGTGGTTTCTAGGCAGTTGCTAGGGTATTCTTGGTGGTTGCTAGGGCGTTGCTAGGTGGTTGCTAGGGTGTTCTGGGTGGTTGCTATGGTGTTGCTAGGCAGTTGCTATGGTATTCTGGGTGGATATTAGGGCATTGCTAGGCAGTTGCTAGGGTGTTCTGGTTGGTTGCTAGGTGTTCTGGGTGGTTGCTAGGCAGTTGCTAGGTGTTCTAGGTGGTTGCTAGGCAGTTGCTAGGGTGTTCTGGGTGCTTGCTAGAGTTTTTTTGTGGTTACTAGAGCATTTCTAGACGTTGCTAGGGTGTTCAGGGTGGTTGCTAAGGTGTTTTTGTTAGTTGCTATGGTGTTACTAGGTGGTTGGTAGTTGTCAAATATGGTTACTATGGAGTTTTTATAGAGTTCTTAAAATCTTTAATAACGAGTGCCTTTTGTACGGCACTCGGCCTGCGGCCTCGTGCCTATGGCCGAATAGGCACAAGCATGGAGCAATATCGCAAGGCCACGAGAGTAAAATTGCTTTAAAAAATATTTAAAAAATAAAAAAATGTTTTTTTTTGGTTTAGGGTGGTTGCTAGGGAGCTCTTAGTGGTTGCTAGGGTGCTGAAACTGGTTGCTAGGGTGTGGCTATGAAGATTTTGGGCCATAACTTATTGGCTGCTTGATAATATAAATCCTCTGAGGGAGAGAGAGAGGGAGAGACGCAGGGGTGTCAGGCCCTTTGGAGTGGTGTGTGTGTGAAAACGTCGGTTGGGATTCAAATATTTTTAGAACTCCCAATGTAAAGTCAATGGGACTTTTTTGGCCGCTTTTTCGTCCGCTGTGCGAACATCGTACACCCGATCGCTTAGAAAAGTCATAGCACACCTCTCCTCAATGAGCCGCTCGATTTGACGCCTCACTCAGGGGTCTGAGACAAACGGTGCGGGGCGAGTTTCGCGCCAAACTTTTGTGTGGAAGAATAATAAAAATTATAAAAAGAATAATAAGTATGAGCAATAACAATAGTGATGCTTTTAAAAAAGCACCACTAATAATAATAAGAATAATAAGTATGAGCAATAACAATAGTGATGCCTTGCTTTCAGCAAGCACCACTAATAATAATAAGTATGCAAGAGAACACTAATGATGCCTTGCTTTCAGCAAGCACCATTAATAATAACTAGAATGTACATTTCCTGAAGAAAATGTGAAGTGGTTCTTGCAGTGGCAAAACTCGCCACTCGGTTGCTAGGGTGTTGTACATGATTGCATACGAGCCAACAACCATGTCTGTACGATGTTGTGGAGCTGAAATATGGCTGAAATATGACATAATATTCTATGTGTTGCAATATGGTTGCTAGGTGGCTCTAAATGGTTGCTAGGGTGTGAATACACAGTTACCAGGTTGATATTTACAGACTGTTTTCCAACTGAAACTAATGAGCCAACCCCTATCTCTATACAATATTCTGATGCAGAGATGTAGGTCTTGTAAAATGGTTGCTAGGGTACTCTGTTTGGTTGCTATGTAGTTGCTAGGCAGCTGCCAATGATGAAACTCCAAAGGCTTCTTGTCAGTATGAATGATATAAACCAACTCCCATCTCTATACGATGTTCTGATGCAGAGATATACGTTTTGCTAAACAGTTGCTAGGGTACACTATTTGGTTGCTAGCGAGTGGCCTGTCAGCTGACAATCATGAAACTCCAAAGGCTTCTTGTCACTATGAATGATATAAACCAACTCCCATGCCTCTGCGACATTCAGAATGGAAGATATGCCTCTTTGGATTTTGGTTGCTAGGGTACTCTGTTTGGTTGCTATGGAGTTACTTGGTAGCTGCCAATGATGAAACTGCAAAGGCTTCTTGTTATTATGAATGATATAAACCGACTCCCATGCTTCTATGACATTCAGAATGGAAGATATCCCTCTTTGGATATTGGTTGCTAGGGTACTCTGTTTGGTTGCTAGGGAGTGGCTTGGCAGCTGCCAATCATGAAACTCCAAAGGCTGCTTGTCAGTATGAATGATATAAACCAACTCCCAAGTCTCTGTGACATTCAGAATGGTAAATATGCCTCTTTGGATTTTGGTTGCTAGGGTACTCTGTTTGGTTGCTATGGAGTTACTTGGTAGCTGCCAATGATGCAATTCCAAAGGCTGCTTGTCAGTATGAATGATATAAACCAACTCCCATGCCTCTGTGACATTCAGAATGGAAGATATGCCTCTTTGGATTTTGGTTGCTAGGGTACTCTGTTTGGTTGCTAGGGAGTGGCTTGTCAGCTGCCAATGATGAAATTCCAAAGGCTTCTTGTCAGTATGAATGATATAAACCAACTCCCATGCCTCTGTGACATTCAGAATGGAAGATATGCCTCTTTGGATTTTGGTTGCTAGGGTACTCTGTTTGGTTGCTAGGGAGTGGCTTGTCAGCTGCCAATCATGAAACTCCAAAGGCTGCTTGTCAGTATGAATTATATAAACCAACTCCCATGCCTCTGCGACATTCAGAATGGAAGATATCCCTCTTTGGATTTTGGTTGCTAGGGTACTCTGTTTGGTTGCTAGGGAGTGGCTTGTCAGCTGCCAATCATGAAACTCCAAAGGCTTCTTGTCACTATGAATGATATAAACCAACTCCCATGCCTCTGCGACATTCAGAATGAAAGATATCCCTCTTTGAATTTTGGTTGCTAGGGTACTCTGTTTGGTTGCTAGGGAGTGGCTTGTCAGCTGCCAATCATGAAACTCCAAAGGCTTCTTGTCAGTATGAATGCTATAAACCAACTCCCATGCCTCTGTGACATTCAGAATGGAAGATATCCCTCTTTGGATTTTGGTTGCTAAGGTGCTCGACAATGGTTGCTAGGGAGGAGCTTGGAAGTGTTGAGGTGATTCATGATTGGCTGTTTGCTGCCCTGAGTCAAATGAGACCACCCCCATGTTTCTATGACAATTCAGTCCAGAGATATCTCTTTGAACTCTTTCAATGGAAGTCTATGGAACTTGTTGCTAAGGGGCTTTAAATGGTTTCTAGGGCGTGGCTTGATTGCTTCACAATGATCCTGAGAGACTGATTGGTCGTCTGAGTAAAATGAGCCCTCCCCCTTGTCTCTATGACACTGTGATCCAGAGCTACGTTCAATACAAAGTCCCTATGCAATTTACCATAGTAGGAAAAGCATGTGTGTTTCACGGGACGTTCCTTCCCCATAGTAAGTCAATGGGGCAACTTTGGGCAGCTCCTGCCCCCCAGGGGTGCAACTTTTACCCCATTGTGAGATATGTTCTTACAGAGCCTGTCAGCCTCTTCAAATGTGGCAAATCACACGTTTCTGTGAAATCCTCGCTCAGAGCTACGTGTGGTCAAAGTTCGTCGCAATGTTAAGTCAATGGGACTTTTTGGGCCACTTTTTCACCCTTGGGGCGAACACCCCACCCCCGATCGCTTAGAAAAGTCATACCACACCTCTCCTCAATGAGCCGGTTGATTTGACGCCTCACTCATGGGTCTGTGACAAACGGTGCGGGGCGAGTTACGCGCCAAACTTTGTCCAGAATAATAAGAATAATAATAATAAGTATGCAAGAGAACACTAGTGATGCCTTGCTTTCAGCAAGCACCACTAGTAAAAATGCAAGAGAACACTAGTGATACCTTGCTTTCAGCAAGCACCACTAATAAGAAGAATAATAAGTATGCAAGAGAACAATAATGATGCCTTGCTTTCAGCAAGCACCATTAATAATAATAAGTATGAGCAATAACAATAGTGATGCCTTGCTTTCAGCAAGCACCACTAATAATAAGTATGAGCAATAACAATAGTGATGCCTTGCTTTCAGCAAGCACCACTAATAAGAAGAATAATAAGTATGCAAGAGAACACTAATGATGCCTTGCTTTCAGCAAGCACCATTAATAATAATAATAATAAGTATGCAAGAGAACACTAATGATGCTTTGCCTTTGGCAAGCACCATTAATAATAAGAATAATAAGTATGAGCAATAACAATAGTGATGCCTTGCTTTCAGCAAGCACCACTAATAAGTATGAGCAATAACAATAGTGATGCCTTGCTTTCAGCAAGCACCACTAATAAAAGACAGATGTTCGTGGGAGAACGCATTTATTGCAAGGTAGGTGAATTTACTACTATAATTTGTTACAATTCAACATCCTCTAACGTTTACTAAGATAATTAGCGAACATTTAAAAATGCACAGAACTAATAATCATCGTCTAAATATCGTATTGTATGCATTTTGATTTGACTGTTTCATCAGTCGACCAAAACAAAACTGCTTATGGGGTAACTGGTGTTAAAACATGCTTTTCCAATGGTACCTCGCTGTCTGTTAAATTGATATGCGAGAACAGAACTCGTTCAAATTTTCCGCGATATTTCAACGGTCAAAATGATTCATCTCACGCCTTAGCGCTGCTCTCAGGGCAGGAGTACTCGATAGATTCAAATCGCTGTTATTTTAGTGTATTACGCGCTGCTCTCAGGGCAGGAGTACTCAATAGATTCATATCGCTGTTATTTTTAGTGTATTACCTGCTGCTCTCAGGGCAGGAGTACTCAATAGATTCAAATTGCTGTTATTTTAGTGTATTACACGCTGCTCTCAGGGCAGGAGTACTCAATAGATTCAAATCACTGTTATTTTGAGTGTATTACGCGCTGCTCTCAGGGCAGGAGTACTCGATAGATTCAAATCGCTTTTATTTTAGTGTATTTGTTTGTGCGTCGTGACTGGTTAGTTTCGCTTGACTAAACAGGAGGGCGGGACCTAAGCCAGTTAAAGTATTTATTCTAAGAAACTGCTAGTACTTATCAGAAGAAGCAGTCGAACAACAGGAGAGATCAGCAGTCTGTGAGTGTTTACTTTTCCCAGTAGATTTTAGCGCGGCTGTGTTGCTAGGAAGTGTGTTTTACCGTGTTTTTACTATGGTAAAAACGCACGTGTGACTTTGTTTGTGCGTCGTGACTGGTTAGTTTCGCTTGACTAAACAGGAGGGCGGGACCTAAGCCAGTTAAAGTATTTATTCTAAGAAACTGCTAGTACTTATCAGAAGAAGCAGTCGAACAACAGGAGAGATCAGCAGTCTGTGAGTGTTTACTTTTCCCAGTAGATTTTAGCGCGGCTGTGTTGCTAGGAAGTGTGTTTTACCGTGTTTTTACTATGGTAAAAACGCACGTGTGACTTTGTTTGTGCGTCGTGACTGGTTAGTTTCGCTTGACTAAACAGGAGGGCGGGACCTAAGCCAGTTAAAGTATTTATTCTAAGAAACTGCTAGTACTTATCAGAAGAAGCAGTCGAACAACAGGAGAGATCAGCAGTCTGTGAGTGTTTACTTTTCCCAGTAGATTTTAGCGCGGCTGTGTTGCTAGGAAGTGTGTTTTACCGTGTTTTTACTATGGTAAAAACGCACGTGTGACTTTGTTTGTGCGTCGTGACTGGTTAGTTTCGCTTGACTAAACAGGAGGGCGGGACCTGCTGTATTCAATAAAGAGGTATTAGGTGTGTATAAAATTGGTTAGTGCACCGCGGCAGCGGTCGCGGCAGCCCTCGTGTGAAGCCCTCATCGTGTGAAGACCGAAGAGTGTAAAGACCAACGACTCTACCTGTGCGACTCCACCGAGCAAGGACACCAACAAGGCACTTGAGTATTAATTTTCCCTATTTATTCCTTTACTTTCTCGTCTACACAACTTTTTCATCTGATCTATTTGTTTGTGACCTTACACTATGTGTTTTCAAATCCCTACTATTACTAACACACGTAAATCAAATGTCACACGTCAGAGGCAGTCCAATCCTAACAACCTGCGTACTTTTCCGGTGTCTTCTAGTACTATATTCTCTTTTCCTATTGGTCTCTGGAATTGCCAGTCCGCTGTAAACAAAGCTGATTTCATTACATCTATTTCTAGTCATTTGGGTCTCAGTCTACTGGCCCTGACTGAGACCTGGATCAGACCAGAGGACACTGCCATACCAGCTGCCCTCTCCACTAAATTCACTTTCTCACACACCCCTCGCCTGACTGGAAGGGGTGGTGGTACTGGTCTGCTCATCTCAAACGATTGGAAATTTGATCATTTACTAACTCTGTGTGACAACAGCTCTTTTGAATCACATTCAATTACTATCACTAGCCCTATTAATATCCATTTTGTAGTTGTATATCGTCCCCCAGGGCAGCTCGGCAGTTTCTTGGAAGAGCTTGATGTGCTACTCTCGTCCTTCCCTGAGGATGGTACTCCTCTCGTTGTTCTTGGAGACTTCAACATCCACCTAGAAAAACCTCAGGCTGCTGATTTCCACACTCTGCTTGCCTCATTTGACCTCAAGCGAGTATCTACTGCGACTACTCACAGATCAGGTAATATATTGGACCTTATCTACACACGCTACTGCTCCACTGACCATACACTGGTCACTCCACTGCACACCTCAGATCACTTCCTCCTCACTCTCAACATCAACCTGCCACGGAACACAACACACACTCCTCCACAGGTCACTTTTCGGCGAAACCTACGCTCACTCTCACCCTCTCGTCTATCCTCTCTGGTCTCATCCACACTTCCTCCACCTGATCAGCTTTCAACACTAGATACTAACAGTGCAACTGATAATCTTTTCTCCACTTTAACATCCTGCTTGGACACCTTCTGCCCCCTTTCCTCCAGGCCAGCCCGCGCCACACCCTCTGCCCCCTGGTTATCTGATGTTCTCCGGGAACATCGTTCGAAACTTAGGGGTGCAGAGAGGAAGTGGCGCAAATCAAAAGATCCTACTGATCTTGGTCTTTATCAGTCCCTCCTCTCTTCCTTCTCTGATAATATCTCTACTGCTAAAATGACTTACTATCACAACAAAATTAACAATTCTTCAGACTCTCGCATGCTTTTCAAAACCTTCTCCTCTCTTCTCAACCCTCCTCCTCCTCCTCCTTCATCAACACTAAATGCTGACGATTTTGCTACATTCTTTATAAATAAAACAACCTCCATCAGCGGCCAATTTAGCAATCCACAAATTGACACACACACTTTTCCAGCTAACACGCACTCTCTACCCTCCTTCTGTCTACTCTCAGAGACAGAAGTCTCCAATCTCCTCCTTTCCAATCGCCCTACCACCTGTCCGCTTGATCCTATTCCCACTAGCCTACTTCAAGCCATTTCATCCTCAGTTGTACCCACACTCACACACATCATAAACACCTCTCTTCACACTGGTACCTTTCCCACAGCATTTAAGCAGGCTCGTGTAACCCCACTGCTTAAGAAACCCACTCTAAATCCAGCACATCTGGAGAATTACAGACCAGTATCTCTCCTTCCATTCGTCGCGAAAACACTTGAGCGAGTTGTTTTCAACCAGATCTCTTCCTTCCTTACACAGAACAACCTCTTGGACAACAATCAATCTGGTTTCAAAAGCGGACACTCAACTGAGACGGCCCTGCTCTCAGTAATTGAAGCTCTGAGACTGGCAAGAGCAGCCTCCAAATCCTCAGTTCTCATCCTGCTGGATCTGTCTGCTGCCTTTGACACAGTTAACCACCAGATCCTCCTGTCAATCCTAAAGACGAAGGGCATCTCGGGAACCGCACTCCAATGGTTCAAGTCATACCTCTCAGGTAGGTCCTTTAGGGTTTCGTGGAGGGGTGAGGTGTCTAAGACACAACATCTAGCTACTGGAGTGCCTCAGGGCTCAGTGCTTGGACCACTTCTCTTCTCCATCTACATGACATCACTAGGATCTGTGATTCAGAAACATGGTTTTTCCTATCACTGCTACGCTGATGACACACAACTCTACCTCTCATTCCAGCCCGACGATCCGACGGTAGCTGATCGTATCTCAGCCTGCCTGACAGACATTTCTGGCTGGATGAAGGACCACCACCTTCAACTAAACCTTGCGAAGACAGAGCTACTCGTGGTCCCGGCCAACCCAACACTTCACCACAACTTCACCATTCAGCTAGACTCGTCATCCATAACTCCATCTAGATCAGCCAGGAACCTTGGTGTGGTAATTGATGATCAATTGAACTTCACAGACCACATTGCAAGAACTGCCCGGTCATGTAGATTTGCCTTGTACAACATTAGGAGGATCAGACCCTTCCTATCAGAACATGCTACTCAACTCCTTGTCCAAGCGCTTGTTTTATCCAGACTTGACTATTGCAACGCTCTCCTGGCTGGTCTTCCAGCTTGCACAGTCAAACCTCTGCAACTGATCCAGAACGCCGCAGCTAGAGTGGTCTTTAACGAGCCGAAAAGGGCACATGTCACTCCTCTCCTCACAAAACTGCACTGGTTGCCAGTTGCCGCTCGCATCAAATTCAAGTCACTGACGTTTGCCTACAGAACAACCACTGGTTCTGCTCCCTTTTACTTTAACTCTTTACTTCAGACTTATGTGCCTTCCAGGAACTTGCGCTCTGCAAGTGAACGGCGTCTTGTGGTGCCATCTCAAAGAGGCACAAAATCTCTTTCTCGGACCTTTACCATGACTGTTCCCTGCTGGTGGAATGATCTGCCGAACTCAACCAGAGCGGCTGAGTCCATAGCCACCTTTAAGAAACGGCTTAAGACACTTCTTTTTCGACAGCACTTGATCCAGTAATACTAACACTTTCTCTCTACTACTCTATTCTGTTCTATTAAAAAAAAAAAAAAAAAAAAAATGCGTTTATTTAAACTGAGAAGGGTCATAGCACTTGCATTTTGTTGTCCTACTGCTAGTTTAACTGCTTCTATTGTTCTCATTTGTAAGTCGCTTTGGATAAAAGCGTCTGCTAAATGAATAAATGTAAATGTAAATGTAATGTATTACTTGCTGCTCTCAGGGCAGGAGTAGCCTACTCAATAGATTCAAATCGCTGTTATTTTAGTGTATTACGCACTGCTCTCAGGGCAGGAGTACTCAATAGATTCAAATCGCTGTTATTTTTAGTGTATTACGCGCTGCTCTCAGGGCAGGAGTACTCAATAGATTCAAATTGCTATTATTTTAGTGTATTACGCGCTGCTCTCAGGGCTGGAGTAGCCTACTCAATAGATTCAAATCGCTGTTATTTTAGTGTATTATGCGCTGCTCTCAGGGCAGGAGTACTCAATAGATTCAAATCGCTGATATTTTAGTGTATTATGCGCTGCTCTCAGGGCAGGAGTACTCAATAGATTCAAATTGCTGTTATTTTAGTGTATTATGCGCTGCTCTCAGGGCAGGAGTACTCAATAGATTCAAATTGCTGATATTTTAGTGTATTACGCGCTGCTCTCAGGGCAGGAGTACTCGATAGATTCAAATCGCTGTTATTTTTAGTGTATTACGCGCTGTTCTCAGGGCAGGAGTACTCAATAGATTCAAATCGCTGTTATTTTTAGTGTATTACGCACTGCTCTCAGGGCAGGAGTACTCAATAGATTCAAATCGCTGTTATTTTTAGTGTATTACGCGCTGCTCTCAGGGCAGGAGTACTCAATAGATTCAAATTGCTGTTATTTTAGTGTATTACGCGCTGCTCTCAGGGCAGGAGTACTCAATAGATTCAAGTCAAGTCAAGTCATCTTCATTTATATAGCGCTTTTAACAATGTAGATTGTTTCAAAGCAGCTTTACAGAGATAAGCGTATAATTTAAGGTAACAGAGATTGTTTTGGCTTTATAGCAGAGTTAAGTTATTTCCATCTAAAGTTAGTTTTAATTGATTTGCTTCTGTCGCAATGATCATTTGTTATTAAATTAGGGGCCGCTAAGACGACACCATTCTCTCTACACAGACTTTAAACGCGAACCTGTGAGAAACGCTGATGGCGTTCACATGCGCATCTAGAATGGGTTCTATAGTTATGTGCGTTTGAATATACGCAGGTTTGGAATTCCCTACAAGCCAAGCCTAAACAAAATACTTGTCTTTCCTTATAAATTTTGATAAGGAATTATATTTTATTTGTTGCTTTGGGGTAGGACCGCGAGACGAATTTTCCCGACAACGCCTTATCTGTATAGTGGTAGAGGGATCCTCCATAGGGAGAGACTAGTTGGCACTTCAGCACTGCGTTGTCATCGGTCCAGGCGAAGGTCCTTCGTCAGATCTGGATACAGCCTGGATCCGGCAGGCTGCAGGAAAACCTCGGGATAAACACAGACACTAAAATTAGCGTAGATGCCATTCTTCTCATGATGTAACGAGTACATCAGGATTTTTGGGAAGTGTTCCCGGTTCCGGCTGACCTACTATATGCAGCCTAACATTAAATTATAGAAGTCTATAATGTATTATGTGAATGCTAGGTCAAAGAGATGTGTCTTTAATCTGGCTTTGAACTGACAGAGTGTGTCTGCTTCCCGGACAATGGTAGGAAGACTGTTCCAGAGTTTTGGTGCTAAATAGGAAAAGGATCTACCGCCAGCAGTCGATTTTGATATTCTAGGTATTATCAACTGGCCGGAATTTTGAGATCGTAATAGACGTGAAGGACTATAATGCGTTAAGAGCTCGCTCAAGTACTGCGGAGCTAAACCATTCAGTGCTTTGTAAGTAATCAGCAATATTTTAAAATTGATGCGATGTTTAATAGGGAGCCAATGCAGTTTTGACAGAACCGGACTAATATGGTCATACTTCCTGGTTCTGGTAAGAACTCGAGCTGCTGCGTTTTGAACTAGCTGTAGTTTGTTTATTAAGCGTGCAGGGCAACCACCCAGCAGAGCATTACAATAATCTAGCCTTGAGGTCATGAACGCATGAACCAATTGTTCCGCATTTGTCAATGAGAGCATATGACGTAATTTAGATATATTTTTAAGATGGAAAAATGCAGTTTTACAGATGCTAGACACGTGACTTTCAAATGAAAGATTGGTATCAAAGAGCACACCCAGGTTCCTAACCGACGACGAAGACTTAACAGAGCAGCCATCGAGTGTTAGACAGTATTCTAGATTATAACGTGAGGAAGTTTTTTGTCCAATAATTAGAAACTCTGTTTTTTCAGAATTTAGAAGTAGGAAATTACAAGTCATCCAATTTTTTATATCCGCTATGCATTCCGTTAATTTTGTGAATTGATAAGTTTCGTTAGGTTTTGAAGAAATATAGAGCTGAGTATCATCGGCATAACAGTGAAAGCTAATGCCATGTTTCCTAATGATATCTCCTAAGGGTAGCATGTACAGAGTGAACAGCAGCGGTCCTAGTACTGAGCCTTGTGGTACGCCATACTGAACTTGTGATCGATGAGACATCTCATCATTTACTGCTACAAATTGATAACGGTCAGATAAGTATGATTTAAACCATGCTAGTGCATTTCCCGTAATGCCAACATAATGTTCTAATCTATTTAAAAGAACGTTGTGGTCGATGGTGTCAAATGCAGCACTAAGATCGAGTAACACTAATAGCGAGATACAACCACGATCGGATGATAAGAGCAAATCATTTGTGACTCTAACGAGAGCTGTTTCGAGACTATGGTACGGTCTAAATCCTGACTGGAAATCCTCGCAGATATCATTTCTTTCAAGAAAGTAACACAGTTGTGAAGATACTGCCTTTTCTAATATCTTTGACAGAAAAGGTAGATTCGAGATCGGCCTGTAATTGACTAATTCTGAAGGGTCAAGTTGCGTTTTTTTAACAAGCGGTTTAATCATAGCCAGCTTAAAGTTTTTTGGTACGTATCCTAGAGACAAAGACGAATTAATGATATTAAGAAGAGGATCTATGACCTCTGGAAGCATCTCTTTCAGTAGCTTAGTCGGTATAGGGTCTAACATACATGTTGTAGATTTAGATGATTTAATGAGTTTAGTAAATTCTTCCTCTCCTATAACAACGAATGAATCAAATTTTTCCTCAGGGAGACTACAATGCACTGCCTGATGCGATACTGTAATAGACGGTTGCATAGTTATAATTTTGTCCCTGATATTATCAATCTTATAAGTGAAGAAGTTCATAAAGTCATTACTGCTGTGTTGCTTGGAAACTTCGGTGCTTGAAGCTTTATTTTTCGTTAGTTTAGCCACCGTTTCAAATAAATACCTAGGATTATGTTTATTTTCTTCTAATAGAGTTCTAATAAAATAAGCAGATCTAGCAGCTTTTAAAGCCTCTCTGTAAGTAATTGAGCTCTCTTTCCATGAAATGCGAAATACCTCTAGTTTTGTTTTCTTCCAGTTGCGCTCCATTTTTCTGGCTGCTCTCTTAAGGGCCCGAGTGTGCTCGTTGTACCACGCCGTTGGACTATTTTCTTTAATCTTCTTTAAGCGCAACGGAGCAACTGTGTCTAAAGTGCTGGAAAAGAGAGAGTTAAACGTTTCTGTTGTAATATCGAGTTCTTCTAAGCTATCTGAGATGCTGAGATGATGAAACTGATTAGGAAGATTATTAATAAAGCAATCTTTAGTAGCAGAAGTGATAGGTCTCACATATTTGTAACACGGAGTCGGCTTTGCAGCCTTGGCTAAATGCAAATTACACGAGACTAGGTAATGATCTGAGATGTCATCGCTCTGCTGCAGAATTTCAACGGCATCCACATCTATTCCGTGTGATAATATTAGATCTAGAGTATGATTACGACGATGAGTAGGTCCTGACACGTGTTGTCTAACTCCAATTGAATTTGCAATGTCTTTAAATGCCAATCCCAATGCATCTTTTTCATTATCGATGTGTATATTAAATTCACCAACAATTAGTACTTTATCTGCAGTCAATATTAATTCTGATAGAAAGTCCGCAAATTCTTTGATAAAGTCTGTATGGTGCCCTGGTGGCCTGTATACAGTAGCCAGCACAAATCTCAAACGTGATTTATCGTTTACACTATATATTTTTACATTAAGCACCAATGCTTCAAAAGAATTATATTTAAAACTTGATTTCTTAGTGGTTTTGAAACTATTACTATAAATTACAGCAACACCACCCCCTTTGCGTTTCAGACGAGGCTCATGTTTATAACAGTAATCTTGCGGGGTTGATTCATTTAAAGTAATGTAATCGTTTGGTTTTAGCCAGGTTTCTGTCAAACACAGCACATCTAGGTTATTATCTGAAATCATATCGTTAACAACGAGTGCTTTTGAAGTAAGCGATCGAATATTCAGCAACCCAAGCTTTAGCATTTGCTCATCTGTAATATAGCTGTTTTTTATTTGTTGAACATCAATTAAATTTTTAACCTTAGTTGGGTTTAAACGTTTTTTGGATTTCCAAATTCGGGGAACAGACACAGTCTCTATATGATGATAGCTAGGTGAAAGAGGCTCTATGTGATGGGATTTATCTGACCTTGGTGACGTGAGGCCGCTAGCAGACAGTCGGTTTAGCCAGTCTGTCTGCTTCCTGACCTGAGCCCCAGATTGTCATGTTTGAGCTCTAAGACTATGAGCCATATTACTAGAGAGAAGAGCAGCACTATCCCAGGAGGGATGAATACCATCTCTTTTCAACAGGTCAGGTTTGCCCCAAAAACTTTTCCAATTGTCTATGAATTCTATATTATTAAGCGGACACCAGCGAGACAGCCAACCGTTGAGCGAACACAATCTACTAACTATCTCATCACTCCTGCGAACAGGAAGGGGGCCAGAGCAAATTACAGTCCTTGACATCGTACTTGCAAGTTCACACACCTCTTTAATATTAATTTTGGTGATCTCCGACTGGCGGAGTCGAACATCATTAGTGCCGACATGAATAATGATCTTAGAGAATTTACGATTAGCATTAGCCAGCACTTTTAAATTTGCTTTGATGTCAGGCGCTCTGGCTCCTGGCAAACATGTGACTATGGTGGTTGGTGTCTCTATTTTCACGTTCCGTGTAATAGAATCGCCAATAACTAGGGCACAATCATTCTCAGTGGGTGTTTCACTGAGCGGGGCAAATCGATTTGTTATGGTAATCGGAACGGAAGAGTGGTTTTTAGATCCGCGACTAGAGCGATCCCTCACTGTCACCCATTTGCCCGGCTGCACGGGCTCTACTTCAGCCGGAACCACGCCCTGTAAAGTGTTCACTATTCTATGCGCATCCAAAACATCTAAAGCACTAGCACTCTTACTATCCTCAATTAAAGTTTGGATGCGTGTTTCTAATTCTGAAATCTTCTCTGTCAACCTAACTGTCTCCTTACATTTATCACATATAAATCCTATATTGTCGACAGAGAAGCCTATGCTAAACATGTGACATGAAGTGCAAGTGACAATAACAGGACAAGATATTACTCACCGTGTTTGTTGACTGATTCTTACTCACCTGAGCTTTTTATGAACTCAAAGGCGCGGACGCGCGAGAGAAAAATAAATAAATAAAATAGCTGAGCGCACGGGTGGCGCGTTAGCAGGCTAGCGAATTACTAGCGTTTTGTGCTAGTAGTACTAATAACAAAAGCTAGCGATGTCAGGTTAATCTGAGATGTTGGGTAAAATGTAGTAGTATAAACAACTAGAAATGGTAGTAAAATGATGGTTCAAAACAAAGAAATATAAGGCTAAGACGGAGCTTACCGCACCGAAGCACACAAACACACTCACAGCAGGCAGCGAGTTATTTTAGGCAAATCACTGTTATTTTGAGTGTATTACGCGCTGCTCTCAGGACAGGAGTACTCAATAGATTCAAATCGCTTTTATTTTAGTGTATTACGCGGTGCTCTCAGGGCAGGAGTACTCAATAGATTCAAATCGCTGTTATTTTTAGTGTATTACGCGCTGCTCTCAGGGCAGGAGTACTCGATAGATTCAAATCGCTGTTATTTTTAGTGTATTACGCGCTGCTCTCAGGGCAGGAGTACTCAATAGATTCAAATCGCTTTTATTTTAGTGTATTACGCGCTGCTCTCAGGGCAGGAGTACTCAATAGATTCAAATCGCTGTTATTTTTAGTGTATTACGCGCTGCTCTCAGGTCAGGAGTACTCAATAGATTCAAATCGCTGTTATTTTAGTGTATTACTTGCTGCTCTCAGGGCAGGAGTAGCCTACTCAATAGATTCAAATCGCTGTTATTTTATTGTATTACGCACTGCTCTCAGGGCAGGAGTACTCAATAGATTCAAATCGCTGTTATTTTTAGTGTATTACGCGCTGCTCTCAGGGCAGGAGTACTCAATAGATTGAAATCGCTGTTATTTTTAGTGTATTACTTGCTGCTCTCAGGGCAGGAGTAGCCTACTCAATAGATTCAAATCGCTTTTATTTTAGTGTATTACGCGCTGCTCTCAGGGTAGGAGTACTCAATAGATTCAAATCACTTTTATTTTAGTGTATTATGCGCTGTTCTTAGGCCAGGAGTACTCAATAGATTCAAATCACTTTTATTTTAATGTATTACGCGCTGCTCTCAGGGCAGGAGTACTCAATAGATTCAAATTGCTGTTATTTTAGTGTATTACGCGCTGCTCTCAGGGCAGGAGTAGCCTACTCAATAGATTCAAATCGCTGTTATTTTAGTGTATTATGCGCTGCTCTCAGGGCAGGAGTACTCAATAGATTCAAATCGCTGATATTTTAGTGTATTACGTGCTGCTCTCAGGGCAGGAGCACTCAATAGATTCAAATCGCTGTTATTTTAGTGTATTATGGGCTGCTCTCAGGGCAGGAGTACTCAATAGATTCAAATCGCTGATATTTTAGTGTATTACGCGCTGCTCTCAGGGCAGGAGTACTCAATAGATTCAAATTGCTGTTATTTTAGTGTATTACGCGCTGCTCTCAGGGCAGGAGTACTCGATAGATTCAAATCGCTGTTATTTTTAGTGTATTACGCACTGTTCTCAGGGCAGGAGTACTCAATAGATTCAAATCGCTGTTATTTTTAGTGTATTACCTGCTGCTCTCGGGGCAGGAGTACTCAATAGATTCAAATTGCTGTTATTTTTAGTGTATTTCGCGCTGCTCTAAGGGCAGGAGTACTCGATAGATTCAAATCGCTGTTATTTTTAGTGTATTACCTGCTGCTCTCGGGGCAGGAGTACTCAATAGATTCAAATTGCTGTTATTTTTAGTGTATTTCGCGCTGCTCTAAGGGCAGGAGTACTCGATAGATTCAAATCGCTGTTATTTTAGTGTATTACGCGCTGCTCTCAGGGCAGGAGTACTCAATAGATTCATATCGCTGTTATTTTTAGTGTATTACCTGCTGCTCTCAGGGCAGGAGTACTCAATAGATTCAAATTGCTGTTATTTTAGTGTATTACGCGCTGCTCTCAGGGCAGGAGTACTCAATAGATTCAAATCACTGTTATTTTGAGTGTATTACGCGCTGCTCTCAGGGCAGGACAAGGGTGCAGATTTGGTTTGAACATTGGGGGGGTTGAAGTTTGGGTCTGCATATTTTTCATGTGATCATGGTATAAATATTGGGGGGGTTGTAATGCATAGATTTAAATATTGGGGGGGTTATCTCCCCCCCAACCCCCCCACAAACTACGCCCCTGGGGCAGGAGTACTCAATAGATTCAAATCGCTTTTATTTTAGTGTATTATGCGCTGCTCTCAGGGCAGGAGTACTCAATAGATTCAAATCGCTGTTATTTTTAGTGTATTACGTGCTGCTCTCAGGGCAGGAGTACTCGATAGATTCAAATCGCTGTTATTTTTAGTGTATTACGCGCTGCTCTCAGGGCAGGAGTACTCAATAGATTTAAATCGCTGTTATTTTTAGTGTATTACGCGCTGCTCTCAGGGCAGGAGTAGCCTACTCAATAGATTCAAATCGCTGTTATTTTAGTGTATTACGCGCTGCTCTCAGGGCAGGAGTACTCAATAGATTCAAATCGCTGTTATTTTAGTGTATTACGCGCTGCTCTCAGGGCAGGAGTACTCGATAGATTCATATCGCTGTTATTTTAGTGTATTACGCGCTGCTCTCAGGGCAGGAGTACTCAATAGATTCAAATCGCTGTTATTTTAGTGTATTACGCGCTGCTCTCAGGGCAGGAGTACTCAATAGATTCAAATCGCTGTTATTTTTAGTGTATTACGCGCTGCTCTCAGGGCAGGAGTACTCAATAGATTCAAATTGCTGTTATTTTAGTGTATTATGCGCTGCTCTCAGGGCAGGAGTACTCAATAGATTCAAATCACTGTTATTTTAGTGTATTACGCGCTGCTCTCAGGGCAGGAGTACTCAATAGATTCAAATCACTGTTATTTTAGTGTATTACGCGCTGCTCTCAGGGCAGGAGTACTCAATAGATTCAAATCGCGGTTATTTTTAGTGTATTACTTTCTGCTCTCAGGGCTAGAGTAATCTACTCAATAGATTCAAATCGCTTTTATTTTAGTGTATTACGCGCTGCTCTCAGGGCTGGAGTAATCTACTCAATAGATTCAAATCGCTGTGATTTTAGTGTATTACGCGCTGCTCTCAGGGTAGGAGTACTCAATAGATTCAAATCGCTGTTATTTTTAGTGTATTACGCGCTGCTCTCAGGGCAGGAGTACTCAATAGATTCAAATCGCGGTTATTTTAGTGTATTACGCGCTGCTCTCAGGGCAGGAGTACTCAATAGATTCAAATCGCTGTTATTTTTAGTGTATTACGCGCTGCTCTCAGGGCAGGAGTACTCAATAGATTCAAATTGCTGTTATTTTAGTGTATTACGCGCTGCTCTCAGGGCAGGAGTACTCAATAGATTCAAATCGCAGTTATTTTAGTGTATTACGCACTGCTCTCAGGGCAGGAGTACTCGATAGATTCAAATCGCTGTTATTTTTAGTGTATTACGCACTGCTCTCAGGGCAGGAGTACTCAATAGATTCAAATCGCTGTTCTTTTAGCGCAATACTCCAAGCTGTCAGGGAAGGAGTACTTAAGAGATTCTAATTGCTTTGCATTTTCCTAGAAATGAAGTCCTGTAACATTCCTGTTTTGCAGGAATATACAGTAGTATTGATACTATGTGCTCTAATAATTTGATACACTAAGCTCAGTTCTAGAATAATTATATTTTTCTCTAACTAATCATTGTTAATTCAAAAAAAAAAAAAAAAAAAAAAAAAAAAATCACTCATAAAAACATTAAGTAAAAATGGCTGTCAGCTCTCAGGGCATTCTTCAAGGCATCACTTTTGTAAAACTAAAGCAAAGTTGTCCCACAATACCAAAATATACAGTACAAAATACTCTTTTTTTTCTGTTTATATTTTTGCTGGTTTTATAGTCTAGTAAATTTATAGCCCTACACATTTTTAAGGGTATATTTGATTATTTTTAATCATTTTGTTGTTACATAAGTAAACCATCTATTTTTGGTCTATTATTTAATCTCAGTGTTGACTTTGTGATGCATAAATGTGATTGCAAAATGTGGATCTATGTTCAAATACTTAATTTTCCACTGAGTATTGCAGAGAAACAAAGACACTTAATTTCAGGGTTCCCCAGGCAATTTGGAAAAGTTTGGCATTTGATTTGAGTAATTTCCAAGTATGGAAAAATATTTTTGTTTCCATACTTTTCCCACCATTCTGGTTTCCAAAATATAAAAATACATAAAAATTTATCAAAAACAGATTGAATTCATGGCAAAAGTTTAGTGATCATTTAGAGATTGTTTGTCTTTATCATAAGCGAGTCTCTTTTGAATATCACTAAATTAATGTGCATTTACCCCTCTACCAGCAACAGATAAAGGAGCAGACTACCATTTAACTTAGTGGTCATGCAACATCAAACTACACAGGTTATAAAGCATTTTAGGTTTCTTCTCATCCTGTTAGTGCTTATCACTTCCAGAAAACGTTTGTACTGATTGTACTGTATAACAAAAATATAATGTTTTATGAATCATTAATGTTTAATATTGTTAGAAAAATCTAGAGAGAGGATTGCAATTTTAAGTCTGTGTGGAAAAGTGTAAGATTGAAAATAATTAAAGATATTTGAAAATGAACAAAAACATTTTTCTTTTACTGTTTCAATTCCCCTTTCTTACCCCAGGGTACCATTTAGAATTCCTAAAGGCAGAGGTGCTGCTCAAGGCCTGTAGGTCTAAATGTGTGTTCTTCGGGGGTCTACGAATTGTCACACCTTTTACAATGGGGAAAATTGTAATTATCTGATTAGTCGATTTGAACGTCTCACATTTGGGTTACAGACACATGGTCAAGGAAGGCATCAAAGATTATAAGTTTCTCTGTCCCTTTTATTCTCTGGCTCTTTGTCTCTTTCTACACCCTCTCCCTCTCTTTATATCTTTCAGGAAACACTTTACATATATGGGGGGTACAATTAATGGTATTTTGGGATGGGATAAGTTTTTATCATCACATCTATTTTGTAACTTTAAGTGTAACCATATATAGTGTCATTAGACCCTTTCAATTACATATAATGTGCTAACTAGTTTTGATAAGGTATTGACTTTGAAGTGCTACCAATTGCAAAACAATATCGTCACTCTATAGCAGCAATCTGCCACATATTTAGCTGTTGTTACAACTTGTAACTACGCTTATTTCCGTTGTTGATATAAGTAGCAGTGGGTGGTAATAGACAAGAAATCTACAGTTTTCCACCATCTTACTGATAATGTTTCTTTAGTCATTCGGCAGTCTAGCAGCCTGAACCCCTGTAGGAAATCCATCCTTACAAAAGTATGGAATTTTGATTTCATTTAATGACTGAACAAAAATTTATTGTAAATAACTAGTTTACTAATTATATTTTTATTGAACTGTCTTTTGGTCCAATTTTGCAAAATAACCAATTCAAGCATAATTATGACTTTCCTTTTTTATAGTATTACAAAACATTTCCAGTGAATTAAATGTATATAACAGAAACATATCACAAAAAAATGCAGAGCAAAGATAGCTCATATCATTATTCTTAGAGGTTTTTAATTGCTTTATTTTTTTTTTTTTTAGACTGGTGTCATTGAACTTGAATGGGCTTCCCGTTAAACCAGGCCCAACGCTACGGGTCGCCTGGTCAAATGTCTGTCAGTTCCTCCTTAAATTCTCCAGATCTGTAGGTCTTCCTGCAAATGAATTACATAAAGATGTTGGTTTCAATGTAAGCTGATAGTCATAAAAAAAAAAAAAAAAAACCTAAAATGTATTTCGCCTGAAAGCTTCAGTTTTGGATATTGCACAATGAACATCCTCATTTTAAAATATTTCCTGGACTATTTCTTTTGTGGAGTAAACTTGGTGCGAGGGACATTAATGAGACCTTATTGCAACGTGGTACCAATGTAAATGTCACAGGTCGGGGTGGAGCGCCAGCGGGCCGCCCACCCCTTCGCTTGCGTGCCGCCCCTGAGGAGCCGGCCGTGGACATGAAGGACATGGCAGACACAGCATTCAAAATAAATATACTCTTTATTAAATAATAAAAACAATGTTAAAAGTCTCTTCAGTTCAAGTTCTCTCTTCATGTATCTCTTCGCATTTCTCAGCACCTTCGGACAGAGAGAGGAATGGACATAATCCACAGCTTCCGCATTCTCTTCAACGCTCTCTTCGCGTTTCTCAGCACCTTCAGACAGAGAGAGGAATGGACATAATCCACAGCTTCCGCATTCTCTTCAGCGCTCTCTTCGCGTTTCTCAGCACCTTCAGACAGAGAGAGGAATGGACATAATCCACAGCTTCCGCATTCTCTTCAGCGCTCTCTTCGCGTTTCTCAGCACCTTCGGACAGAGAGAGGAATGGACATAATCCACAGCTTCTGCATTCTCTTCAGCGCTCTCTTCGCGTTTCTCAGCACCTTCGGACAGAGAGAGGAATGGACATAATCCACAGCTTCCGCATTCTCTTCAGCGCTCTCTTCGCGTTTCTCAGCACAGCATTAGCAGGCTCTTCACTGGACTCAGACAGAGAGAGGAATAAACCCGTGTAACTCACAGCATTAGCAGGCTCTTCCAGCATTAGCAGGCTCTTCAAGCATTAGCCGGCTCTTCGCTGGACTCAGACAGAGAGAGGAACAGACACGTGTAACTCACAGCATTAGCAGGCTCTTCCAGCATTAGCAGGCTCTTCACTGGACTCAGACAGAGGGAGGAACAGACACGTGTAACTCACAGCATTAGCAGGCTCTTCCAGCATTAGCAGGCTCTTCACTGGACTCAGACAGAGGGAGGAACAAACACGTGTAACTCACAGCATTAGCAGGCTCTTCCAGCATTAGCAGGCTCTTCACTGGACTCAGACAGAGGGAGGAACAGACACGTGTAACTCACAGCATTAGCAGGCTCTTCACTGAACTCAGACAGAGGGACGAACAGACACGTGTAACTCACAGCATTAGCAGGCTCTTCAAGCATTAGCAGGCTCTTCACTGGGCTCAGACAGAGGGAGGAGAGTATGTATAACTCACAGCATTAGCAGGTTCTTCCAGCATTAGCAGGCTCTTCACTGGACTCAGACAGAGAGAGGAGAATATGTATAACTCACAGCATTAGCAGGTTCTTCCAGCATTAGCAGGCTCTTCATTGAGCTCAGGCAGAGAGAGGAATGGACAGCTGTGATTGCGAGTGAACAGCAGAAACAAATCCCACACTCACATTTCCACCACACACTGCAAGGTTTCACTCATGAACATTTCCACAATAAAACTGCAACTCAACAGACCCACAGTGCGCCAAGGCCTCCGCCCGCCATCCAGCCGAAGTTCTCTCTGGCTCTCTCATCTGTCTCTCTCGTCTGTCTCTCTCGTCCTCTCGTCCTCTCTCTCTCGCGGCCTCCCGCCGCGACCGCGGCCACGGCCGCTCACGTGCTGCGCGCCCCACCTCTCATTCTTGTCGTGTCCCCCTCTGCTAGTGCCTCTCTCTCCCGCGGCCTCCCGCCGCGACCGCGGCCACGGCCGCTCACGTGCTGCGCGTCTCTCTCTCACAACCCCCGCGGGGAAGAACCACACTCACTTTCTCTTCCTCTGACTTTTTATACTCTCATGAGCTAGTGTGGCCCCATTCAAACGCTCAGCGCAAATTACCCACACCTGCTGTCAATCCGCCACTAGGTTACCATAGCGACAGGCACTCACCCAGGCTTATTTGTCACCCCGTGACATAAACAAATAAAATTACTTGTAAAAATCTTAAGATCTTTAAGCTAAAATACATTTATAATGCCCTCAAAACAGCACTAAAGACACGGTTATATTGTGCTTATCACAGTTAGTGCATGTTGAAGTCAATTTGAATCGGAGTAATCCTGCCCTGAGAGCAGCGCATAATACACTAAAATAACAGCAATTTGAATCTATTGAGTACTCCTGCCCTGAGAGCAGCGCGTAATACACTAAAATAAAAGTGATTTGAATCTATTGAGTACTCCTGCCCTGAGAGCAGCGCGTAATACACTACAATAAAAGCGATTTGAATCTATTGAGTACTCCTGCCCTGAAAGCAGCGCGTAATACACTAAAAATAACAGCGATTTGAATCTATTGAGTACTCCTGCCCTGAGAGCAGCGCGTAATACACTAAAATAACAGTGATTTGAATCTATTGAGTACTCCTGCCCTGAGAGCAGTGTGTAGTACACAAAATTAAAAGCAAATGAATCTATTGAGTACTCCTGCCCTGAGAGCAGCGCGTAATACACAAAAATAAAAGCGATTAGAATCTATTGAGTACTCCTGCCCCGAGAGCAGCGCGTAATACACTAAAGTAAAAGTGATTTGAATCTATTGAGTACTCCTGCCCTGAGAGCAGCGCGTAATACACTAAAATAACAGCAATTTGAATCTATTGAGTACTCCTGCCCTGAGAGCAGCGCGTAATACACTAAAAATAACAGCGACTTGAATCTATTGAGTACTCCTGCCCTGAGAGCAGCGTGTAATACACTAAAATAACAGCGATTTGAATCTATTGAGTACTCCTGCCCTGAGAGCAGTGTGTAGTACACAAAATTAAAAGCAAATGAATCTATTGAGTACTCCTGCCCCGAGAGCAGCGCGTAATACACTAAAAATAACAGCGATTTGAATCTATTGAGTACTCCTGCCCCGAGAGCAGCGCGTAATACACTAAAATAAAAGTGATTTGAATCTATTGAGTACTCCTGCCCTGAGAGCAGCGCGTAATACACTAAAATAAAAGTGATTTGAATCTATTGAGTACTCCTGCCCTGAGAGCAGCGCGTAATACACAAAAATAACAGCGATTTGAATCTATTGAGTACTCCTGCCCTGAGAGCAGTGTGTAGTACACAAAATTAAAAGCAAATGAATCTATTGAGTACTCCTGCCCTGAGAGCAGCGCGTAATACACAAAAATAAAAGCAATTTTAATCAATTGAGTACTCCTGCCCCGAGAGCAGCGCGTAATACACTAAAGTAAAAGTGATTTTAATCTATTGAGTACTCCTGCCCTGAGAGCAGCGCGTAATACACTAAAAATAACAGCGATTTGAATCTATTGAGTACTCCTGCCCCGAGAGCAGCGCGTAATACACTAAAATAAAAGTGATTTGAATCTATTGAGTACTCCTGCCCTGAGAGCAGCGCGTAATACACTAAAATAAAAGTGATTTGAATCTGAGTACTCCTGCCCTGAGAGCAGCGCGTAATACACTAAAATAAAAGTGATTTGAATCTATTGAGTACTCCTGCCCTGAGAGCAGCGCGTAATGCACTAAAAATAACAGCAGTTTGAATCTATTGAGTACTTCTGCCCTGAGAGCAGCGCGTAATACACTAAAATAAGAGCAATCTGAATCTATCGAGTACTCCTGCCCTGAGAGCAGCGCTAAGGCGGGAGATGTATAATTTTGAAATATCGCGGAAAATTTGAACGACTTCTGTTCTCGCATATCAATTTAAAGCTTGAGACTTAACGGAGTTGAATCTCGATAATAGATTGCAATGATATGATTATTACTATATGAATCATCTTACTAGAGTATTAAGACAACATCCTAACTCCCTCAAGTGGGTGTCGCCCCCCAGACACAAAGGCTACGTTCACACTGCAGGCTGAAACGACCCAATTCCGATTTTTTTGCCCCTATGCGACCTGTATCTGATCTTTTCATGACAGTCTGAACGACACAGATCCGATCTTTTCAAATGAGACCCAGGCCACTTGGGTATGTGGTCCCAAATCCGATACATATCCGATCTTTTGAAATGCGACTTCAGTCTGAACGGCCAGGTCGCATGTATCCGACCCGCACGTCATTGATACGCGAAAAATGTCATTATTCTGCATTGAAGTAACGTTAGCAGCTAGTCGTCGGTTTGAAAACGGACTGCATATTCGTCGAGCTGAGGTAAATTTGCCGAACGGGTCGACCGCGACGAGCCCGTTAATTTAAAAAAAAAAAAAAAAAAAGCCCACGGCCATTATATATACGTTATGTTAACTTATTTATGCTGAATCTGATATTAGATAGGTCAGCGGCTGCTGTCTGGCTCTTGTGTAACGGTCGCTGCGTGCGCTCGTGTGTGTGTGTGTGAGTGAGAAAATCACAGTTAGTTAAAGCAGAGACGGGTTAAAGTTTAGCTACTTCCGCAAACAACAAGTGACGTCGTTGACCGTTGAGTACTCTTCGGCGCATGCGGGTCACATCTGGGCCATTT